>NC_056726.1:126377985-126502985 GCF_019279795.1 Protopterus annectens | reverse complement strand
GCAGATGACTGCAAACTAGGAGCCATAATCAAAACTCCTAATGATGTGGACATCCTACAAAAGGGCCTCACTGAGACAGATGCCTGGTGTCAAAGCCATGGCCTGAAGCTCAATGCCAAAAAGTGCATTGTCATCCCCTTTGGTTAAAATTCTGTACCCATGAACTACCACATAGGTGGTAGTCTACTTAACACCAAAAGTGTGATAAGAGACCTTGGAACACAGGTAGACAGTAGTGTCTCCTTTGATAATCACATCACCACAGTGGTCAGGAAATCCTTCTACGTGGCACACCTCATCACAAAAGGTTTCTCATCCAGAAAAAAAGAGGTCATTGTTCCCCTCTACTCAACACTCATTAGACCCATTATAGAGTACAACACCCCTTTTGGTATGTACCTCACAAGACATCTACAACAACTGGAAAGGCCACAGAAATACCTCGCAAAGAGGATTACTGGCCTCAAACAGATGCCCTATGCAGGCCATCTCAAAAAACTTCAGCTTTACTCCATCGCATATCGCCTACTCAGAGGTGATCTCTGCCTAACATACAAAGCTATGTCAAACCCAGAGCTGTTAGACATGCTCCACTTAAAGAAATCCCAATCCCTCTGAGCTACATGCTGTAGGGACCTAAACTTTGTCACCACATTAAACAGAACATTCTAGCTGGGTAGATTCCTGTCGCAGAGACTTCCCATACTCTAGAACAGACTATCTATCTATGTCAAACAGAGCTCCTCATTAGCACTCTTCAAGAAAAATCTTGATGATTGGATTGGAGATAGGAAATTCACCCCGGGGATCACTTCTGTGGTCCTGCTTGACAAGGGCGCAGGAAAATAATTTTCTTGGGTGGCGAAAGCCAGGGTATCTTTTTGGCTAGGCTTATATAGGCCCTAGGGCTGATAGCCTAGTACCTACCTATGAACCTACGAACCTATGTAATGCATCTGTTAAATACTGCACTTCGTCAGTCACACAGCTTTTGTGCTTTACTAGGATTATTAAATCATCAGCATAACTCATTATCAAAGGAATCTCAAATAAACATTGGACTTCAGCTCAACTCTTTTCTTCCTTCACTTTTACTATAATTCCATCCATTATTATCTCAGGTAATATTGTGCTTAAGGGACATCCTTTCTTTTTGCCTTTCTCAATATTGATCCTACTCTACCCATCAATTAATTAGTGACCTTAACCAGAAGCAAACATACACCCCCTTATTAAATTTTAACACTGTCTATGGTATCCCATATACCTTCATGCATTATATTATCAAAGGATTTACAAATATCACATACAACAACTTAACTTTATCAGCACTTCTCCTTTTCTAATACCTTTAACTACTACTTCAGTTATCACTGACAACTCACTTGACATTTTTTCCCTTCGCTCCATGTACTCTATCTCCTTTCACGTCCTTTAATATTTTCATAAACTTTTTTGTAGAATGTTCATCATAATTTTGTAATCCAGATTTCTTAAAGTTGGAGGTCTCCTGTTTCTCTGACTTTGATTTATCATTTTTTCCCTAAATTAACATTAGCCTCATACAAATTCTTTCATCCTATAATCCAGCATCAAACAATTCATTAAGTATTCCTCTAAGAAATATTTATTTTACTTTTCTTCCAAGTTTCTCAAAAATCTGGTTTTAATAAGTATATTACAAGCCAGATTATTAAACACCTAATACTCACGCTGCTATCATTTGCATGGTGCACCAAGATACACACACAATACCATGCCGTTTTGCATTCATTAAATGGCTTTACACATTCTATAGAGTAGTTAAACAAAAATAAACAACAGAGTATGCTAATGAATGCATAATCATCTGAATTGCATGTTAGTGAACCAATCCAATACAGTTGAGACATTCAGGAAGCTATAAAGTAACCCTACAGAAATGGTGTGGCCATTTGTTATGAACTCCAAAACCTACTGGAATACAGCCACCATAACATTTAGAAAAATAGCAATGCTAGGGGCTACTGCTGCTCTTTTGCATGCTTATGTGCAACAGGTTCAAATCTATGCTGCTGATAGACCTCATTTATGGAGAAGAAGTGTGTTCACACTCTGTTTAACATATCACGGACTGCATGATATTGAAATAGTAGACAGATACAGGATTCATAGGAAAACACTACAGGAAATCTGCAACATCTGCGGCCCCCACATCAAACCCAGAGAAACTCAAGGAGAATCTATACCAGTGGAACCTAAGGTATGTGTAGCATTAAGGATATTAGCTCTGATACATTCCAGAGACCCACAGGGGATATATTATGGATGTAACAGGAATATTTCACGAATATCTTAATGCTATGCTGCAAAATGCATCTATTTTCCATGCACACCACAGGAGATAAAAGGAACAATGCAGGAATTCAGTGCTGTACCACACTTCCCTGAAGTCTTGGTGGCCCTAGAGTGCACTCACATAGAAATAAAAACCCTACCTGTTGAATAGGGAAGGACATTCATCAACAGGAAAGGGTTACACTCAGTCAACTGCCAGGTTGTCTGTAATTCCCAAAAGATTATCTTCAATGTCTGTGCAGGCAACCCAGGCAGTTATCATGACTCATGCATATTGCACACCAGATGGCTTTACATAAGGTTTTCTAGGAGTGATGTTCCACAAGGCTATCTCATGGGTGACGCAGGTTATGCACTGGAAACTTGGCTCATGACATCCATCAGAAATGCACACACATGCATAGAAGAAGGCTACAGTGATGCCCACACTCAAACTAGAAACATCATAGAGAGTGTGTTTGGCATGCTGATGTCACAGTTCTGGTGTTTAGACACATCAGAAGGTGCCCTGCAGGATGACCCTGGAACCTGTGCAGAAGTTTTCACAGTCCGTGCCATGTTGAACAATATCATCTTGAGGAAAAACAGCTGCAATAGGGACAGCAAGTGACAGCACCACACATTCCTGGACAACAGGCAGGGCCAGCACCTTCTGCACATACAGACAAGGAATCTGAGTGGGATCCTCCAGCTGCAGAGGTAGTCAGAAGACACAGGTGTGCATAATATGCCCTTGCCATGGTTAAGAGGCAAAGGATAGCTCACACACTCACCACCTAAGACTCAAAGGTCAGCATGCACACACCCAGCAACTAAGAGGCAAATGATAGCCCTGACACTCACCGACCAAGGAATACACATAACAACCTAAGCACATACAAATATTAAAAGTGATGCCAATGTCCACAAACATTGTTTACCCATGTAATGTCTGTGTATGGATAACATCAGACAGAGAGGCAGCCCCAGAGCACACAACTCTTAATTGAAGTAATGTCAAGTTAAGTGTGAAATCTGTAGTATATGGACAAATGTGTAAGAAGATAATCTACCTGTATACTGTCAGTTATGTATCTATCCACTCTGTGCATCAGACATATATGCAGCCCTAAATCAAACTCAAAAGAACAAAGCCCATAGTGCAATCATCATCATTATCATTGTCATGGGGTGGGGGGAGGGTTGAGTAGGCCAAGGCTGACACCAAAGACATGTGGATGCCGGTCTTCCCAAGCAGACATAATATCACAGACACTGCCTGATCCAGTGTGTCACTCATCCTATCCAATGAGTCACCCACATGGTTAAGGCAGTCATGCAATAGCAAATGATAACACAATACTGTGAAGTAGCCATACTAACATGGACAGCACAGCAAGAACTGCCATATGTGCAATATATCAACAATGAAATTTTAAAATTGCATACATAGTTAATTTTTTTCATTGAATATTGAAATACATTCAACATTTGAACATGTAAGCAGTGTGTATAGAGGGCAAACATAACTTATGAAATAGTGCAGTGATTTGTAGAACAATCTCATCCAAGTAACTAACAACAATGTCCTGTCTATATCCAATATCCCATCCTTCCACTTCCATAGCTACACTATTACTTTTTATAGTGTAGATTCAGCCATCTGAGCACTGTGAAGATGCAAATGAGGTGTGAAATCATTAACATTCCTGAATACCAAAAAAAATCACTTGGTGTAGGGGATGTAAACATGGTGTAGGTAGCAATATGATTGCATACACATGCCCTAGGACTGAAGGGAAGAGTAATAACAATTGTTAGCTGCTAATGGCTTGCAACTGTTTCTGATTGCACTGACTACTACAAGTAATTCTGAAGTGGCAGTTCTCTCTGACGTATTTGTATTATACACAGTAGACCTACAACAGAAAAGATGTAACCTTGAGAGCTATGAGAACAACCTTAAAATTGATATCCTTGTAGTAAGAGAACATTATCAATCATCTGCTTAAAATTTGTCTGAAATTCTGATCAGCTGTATTATACAGTGAAACAAAGATGCAAATACATGGTCATGACTTTGCATTTCTGTAGTTAAGCAGAGAGGAGGGGGAGATATTCAGAAAATAAAGAGCTGGCAATTTTGGCAACCATTATTGCTGTAAAGTATTGGTCAATATAACATTAATCTAGACATGTTCAAGTAAATTAGAAAATAACATTTTTGATTCATGTGTTGGCAAAGAGGGATAAAAACAACTGCACGTGTGTTGTTGCACTGAGTTGAGGGTTCATTTCCAGATATTGTGCTGCCTGACAGATTTAATGCATATTTTCTGAGCATATGATCAGGCTATACCACAGACACAGATCTTGGAAACTTCACAATCTGCCTTTTCATATTTATTATCCCATACATGTTACTACTGACAATTGTCTATTTTTTTTCATTTTTGTGTTCCTCATTTGAGCATGTTTTGGCAGAGCTCACACTTGAACTGAAATGTTTTGAGGCAGTGAACATGAGTCACTGCCCAAGGTACAAACAGAAATTTAACTTGCCTTGCCATCAGTAGTGCATTTCACATTGACACAGGTGCCCTTTGCTACAGCGCTACAAACAGCAGTAAGACGCAAACTTCTACATTGCATCTAAGTATCATTGTAGCACATGGGTTAAATGAAATGATTTTAAAGAAACAGGTAACAGAATGCAGGGTTTGAAGCCACGTGCACCTTGGAATTTTTGCAGCAGATGTGAAAATGCAGCTTGTGATTTGTTACATAGGTTCTTTTGCCAATGTAATGTCAGCACTATTTAGCAGAGCACAAACAGGGCTAACAGTTGAAGGAAACTGAACAACTTCCTTTCTGTAATCTTTAGTGCAAACATGTTTTGCACCGATACGCAGTATATCTAATGAGTGAGTGATATGCATATTTTGTATACCTGTTTCTGTGGCAAAAGCTGTAAATGCAGTAGATCTGGCCCCTTAACAAAGTTTCTCTGGTGTTCAGATCCATACAATGCGAAGGGAATGCTGAAAGTATTACTTTAGCTGTAGGAATCACGTTCATAATAACTTTATATGCTTCTTTTCTGTTTCTTGTCTTGTGCACTTGCTTCCTGCTGAACAGCATGCAAACAAGGTTACCTGCTTAAGGAACAAAGTGAAAATGTTACATGGGCAGACTTCTGTAGTGCAAACAGGCTTACTGGTAACAAATAAATGTCAGCACTCTGGCCAAAACAAAGTGTAGACCATCCACAAGTTGTAAGTATGCTAATTTTAAAGGTGGTAAAGGTGATCCAGCGTTCAAATCCCGATGAAACGTACTTTAAAAAAAGGGTGTAAGAATGCAATTTCTAACAACACTATGATTAGGAAGGTAACACGACATACAAATGGTACCATAATAATGTTTATTCCAAGAAATGTCTCATTAATGCTTTGATACTAACAGTTTTGTAAGTAGCATATCTCACTAATGATTTAGTTATGAAACACAGTTGAATCTGTGTGGAGTTGTTTAAGCATGATAAATTATGATAATAAATTAAAAATGCACTTGCATGTCTCTGATGGGCAGAATACTTAAATGAAAATCATCTTCTCTCCCCACATAGGCCAAGTCTGTCTTTGGGACAGTATGTGTAGTAAAGTATGTATGTATCATACCCCAACCTGTGTTAATCAGTTTATGAAAGTGTATCCATCTGCCATACATTTACAAACAGTAGTACTGCCTCTTTCATGGGAATGTAATTCACAGGACGTCTTAAAATCACATACATACAGGTTTATCTGAAGTATATTTCCATTTTTACTGAATGCAGTTTGCCTGTAATAAACATGGCTAAAAGGGAGTTCTCCTGTAGCACTGACAATAATCACCTCACTTGAAATCTATGCATTATTCCATTTTTAAGCTTGATTCAGATTCAGCTAACTTTTTACAGTGTGTAATTCTAGAAAATTATGTGCTGAGTCATCCTATTTAACCTCCAAAACACCAAGGATAACAAGTTAAACCACTGAGTCTGTCACTGTTGACCATCTGAAAAAATGTCAATATGTTCAGCATCACACATGGCAAATCTCATCTCCATGGCCATGTCTCACACGTTTGTTGTTGTCTAATACTTTTTGCCTTGCTTACAATTGCCTCTTTGTCCTTCCCATTGCACAAATGCAGTTGGCATGGTTGTGGATTTTTGCACACTAGCTGTTGAATGCAAGATTGGAATTTGGTGCCAATTCGCCTTTAGAGTTGCTGCATGACTTTTGCAGGTATGGGTGTTTGCAGGAGATTATGGTGCTGAATTTAGGGCACAGGATGGGGTGTTGAGGGGTCTAGAACTTTTGTGGCACTCCTCAACAAGCGTTACAGCTGTAGGCTACTGTAGAGGGACTATACTGGGTCTCAGTATAAGACTGAGGCTTGGAACAGAGTAGCCAAAGCTGTCTCCATTGTCACTGGCATTCCATCCACTGGAGACAATTGTCATCACCACTATAGTGACCTGAAATTGTGCAAGAAGGACCTCCTTAGCTGATGGGAGGGTGAGTTTAGGACTCCTGACATCACACAGTTGTGTAAGTATACTGACCTATCTGTATTAAATGGTATACAATACAGTACCTAGCCAAGACTCTTATTCAATATGCTTTCATGTCACTTCTTGTCTTCTTCTGTTTTGTACAGCTGCTGAAGACATAGCAGTGAAACATGAGGTGCACCAAAAGAGGTTAACTCACCTCAGGGAGGCACAGGCTACATAAGCATCAGGTCTAAATGTAAGTCCAATAACTACTGTAATTGTTTGCAGTATGGCAATACAGTAATAAATGAGTGTGTTTATGATATCATAGCAGTGCAGTTGATTAATGGTACAGTGGAGTAAGGCCTTCCCATCACAGCTGGATGAAGCAAAGGTGTATATACTGGATAACCATAACTGTTTATTTTCTGAAATTATATAGTCATGTAATATGCCATTGATCTAATTCTCTCTCTTTTTTGTCTCACCCACCCCTTTTCTGTCAATTTTTGATGGGGGCAATATTGTATATGGATTAAAAGCATTGTATTGTCATACATTTCTGCATACAAAACCTGACATGCAGCATAGAGAGGTAGACCCACCACTGTGGATCGTCCCATCATCACTCAACAGGTTGCAGTACCAACACCCAGTACTTCAGGGACTCAAGCTCTTAGTGCTGCCTCCACAGCCATTTCCTGAACCTGTCCCAGGTAGCTGTGCCTTAGCAGCTGATGCACTTGTACCCTCCTGGAGTAGTATTAGTACATGGGATTTTGTCACCTGCCAAGAGCAGACAGGGCTGCTACAGGGTATTATGGAAAGGAGCCTCAGTGCCAAATCTGCTACGTTGAAAAGTTGCTTTATCAGATTACCAAGACAATGCCACTTTGAGCACTGACACAGAAAATCGAGACAGGAGGCAGTGATGACAGAGTTCTGAGGGTGAGGATTAGATTCTCACTGTTCTTAAGCTTGATGTGGGTACATTTCTGATGCCCCCTACCTAATTTCAATCATGGTGTCCCCTAACCTTTTGTGTCCATTACTATCCTTGTCTGTCTTGTCTTGCATGTCTGAACCTGCTTCCTTACATAACCTTCCTACTAGAACCTCACATTCCTAAGCACATTCCCCAACATTCCTCTCTCTTTGAAATAAAAAAAAAGTAAAAAATTGCACCTGTCCCACAGAAAATAATGACCCGAACATAGGGTTCCACTTCACCATTTATCTTGACACACTTTGCAGTACAACATTATTCTGTTCTTGATACCTACCCTTGGTGTGATGATATTCCAAAATCATCAAATTCAGTTTACACTTCTACATTTATGCTGTAATGAAGTGGATAGCTTTGGTTCTCTCCCACTACCTTCCTGCAAATTTCTATGATCTTTCCCCTGTGTCCTCCTCTCTTCTTGCCACACCATTTCGCCACTTTACTATTAACCCCTTTTTCACATGTTTGTTCTGGTCAAAAAATAGAATCATACACATCAAACAGAACCAGAAATGGCCCATAAGAAATCCTTCACTTTTTGTACCCAGGATTTGTGCAGACTTTGGCATCATGCATCATATAGCAATACCAAATGATGGTGAATGGTTGTTCATGACCTATGGCAAAACCTAATCAGTTGTTGCCATCAATTACAGTAGTCTGGTTATCCTCGTGCAAAGATGGTTAAACATGCTGCACTATCAGAATACAGAGTAAAGGCAGAATAAAGGCAACACTTTGCAACAGTTACTCTAACAGTTCTTTGACTACTGGATGTAACAAAGTGCAATTTTTTTTCTGTGGAGTATTGCCATAAATCACTTATCTGAAGATTGCTTTTTGGCCATAGCAGCAAGGGTTCAAGTCCAGATGTATATCATATTATTTCTTACTGTGATATTATACTTCTATGATACTTTTTTTAATCGCATATATCTTAATTTTTATATGAACAGATTTTGAATACTGTTGCAAAAAAAAAAAACATTTGTTAGCACGTATATGCCCATAAGGACAAATTATTAAACCATCCTACTCTACCCGTGTCAGCATCAGTTTTTGCCTGTCCTACAGCTTCTTCACCCCCAGAGCATTCATTTACTGATACAAAGCATGACTGGTTAATACTGAGGACACACCATAAAGATGTACATTAACAACCCATAACACCACCTTTTCATATGTGTCCCTGTATCTGTGTCCATCTTCACCTCTTCTCTCTCACCCCTTTGTACTCGACTATTTATTAGACTGATGGATGTCATGTTAATTTTCTTTCTGCCATTACTTTGCTGAAGAATAAAACCTGCACCCATTGGCTAAATAGGTTATCATTCCCCTTCAAAGGTGTAATTTTAACATGAGTAAAGTAAGATTTCCTTGGTGGGGTGTAGAGAAAATGATCGTCTGTAAACATAATTTTTTCATCTTGACAATGGTTTGTATACAGCATTAAGTGAAGGTCATGCTGCTTGTTTTTATAAGTGTCTTTCCTGTAAATGAGTCGGCCATGTATCTCCATAAGCCCTTTCTATATTATCAGTTGTAATGTTCAGCAGTTGCATGATGTCTGGCAACAAACAACTGTAGTATGTCATGCTAAATGGCATTTCATGTGTTATTGCATACTACGGTGAGTGTTTGACTTATACCTCATTGTCGACTCAGTTAACTTGTGATTTCCCACAAAGCATGTTTCATATGTAGTAGGTATAGAAGATTATTTTAGTTAGCTATTACATACACAGTTTTGCCAGGCAACATATTTATAATATTCATTCACGGTATTCTTAAACTCATGATAGAAAGTTAATATAATAATCACATGCTGAAACTTGTAAAATCATCTACATGCTGGAGTCAAACCCTGCTTTTTCATTTAGCTGACAGAGTTTACATCTTATGCCACAGAGAAGGCATGATAAGCAAGTGGATTTTCTTCTTGAAGTACTGTCTGGAGTGCTGCTGGCTGTACGTTGCTGCTTAGCCTGTTTGCGCTGAAGAACACACACCAAATACAGTGTTTCACTGTTTCCTTTAGCAGACAACTTTGTTTGCTCATAGTGTACTGTTGTGCAAATGGGGAAAGCAAGCACAACACTCCATTTCTGATTTGAGCTTTGGAGCTAATATCAAAAGGTATAACAAAACATGTGGACCATATGTATGCATCTGGTGAAAATAAAACCGATCTGCTGTTAATGTAATCAGAACTTGAGGTACGTTCATTTATATATATATATAATATAGATTTTAAACTACAAGGAATTTTAAGAAATATGTACTTATGTGTTGCATATGTATTTATAATTCAACTTTATTATGGTAGAGATGGTGTCTTATGTTCTTATAAATGATGACAAATTTTCTATTGAAAATGTTTTTAAGGAAGTATCACTTTAAATAATTGTCTTAACAACTTTAAATAATTGCCTTAGCCAATTAAATATTTTAGGTCTTATTTAAAGGAAGTGATGAACTGTATGTGTTGTCTGAAGAAGTTTAATATTGGATTAAACGAAAGCCCTAACCATTTTTGGCCCGCATGAGGTTTTTACAGCTTGGTGCATTAATTTGTATGCAATTATTTTACTGCTGACAGTCAGGTCTACAGTCTTTGTCATTTTCATCAGTTTGTTGTTGGTGTTATAGCTTTTATTTATTTTTTTGTTAGCTTAGTTAGTCAGAGAGAGCTGGCAATTATGTCAGCAGAGGAGTATGGCAAGCTGACAAGCAGAACGTTGGCTGAGATATGCCAAGCCAAAGGACTGGTGCATGCCAAACTAACTAAAGTGGGATTGATTGGAGCCTTAGTCACAGCTGCATCACAAACCAGTAATGAGGAAGACAACCAGACTGACTTTTGGGATGTACAGCTCTCAGAAAATGAGCAGTTCAACTTTTCCTCTGAGGACTTAAAAAATCCATCTGCAGTTAAAGAGACTTGGACTGGAGGACAAATGTTTGGAACTAGAATCAGCAGAGAGACTGTGGCAGGAGAAACAAATGGAATTAGAATCAGCAGAGAGACTGAGATGTCTGGAAGCCAAAGAAAATGAGAGGCAGAGGCAACATGAAAAGGAGATGCTGACTATTCGTCAATGTTATGGAGGTAATGGGGAAGGGCATAACCAAACCCCAGAAGCAATAAAGGTCAGTATATTCCTTCAACAATTTTCATAGGGTGACAATTTTGATAGTTTTATTCATATATTTGAAAGGGTATGCAAACAATATAATGCTGACCAAGGGCTCTGGGTATGGTTCCTGACCCCTTACTCTATGGTAAAGCTGTAACTGCTGTTTCTAAATTGTCTGATACCGATTGCTTAAATTATAATACAGTTCAAATTTGTTTATTAGAGTGTTTTAAGTTAACACCTGAAGCTTACAGAAAAAAGTTTTGTGAGCATAGATGCAAGGCCGATGAAAGTGTGTGTGATTATATTGCTGAGTTAAGCACTTATTTACATAAGTGGGTGAGTGGGTGTCAATTCACCACTTTTGAAGAGCTGGCAGACCTTTTGGTGAGGGAACAAGCCCTTAGCAGAGTGATGGCAGACCTATGGCAAGTGTGTCAAAGGTGACATGCCACAATGTTTTGGGTGACACACCAGCATTCACCAACACCCAAGTTACCAAGGAAATGGAATGAACAAAAATACAAGAAATATGTGACCTTGAACTTATCTATTAAAACTCAGCAACATAAAAGTCATTAATTGATGTTAATGAAATAAAATGCAGTGTATTCCATATTTTTTTCAGTTCAATTCAAAATTACTATTAAAAGTTAGGTAATTTTTTGGTGCACTATTTTAAGCCCAATTATTAGTGTGCCTATTGTTTTCTGTATTGTAAGTCACTGATTTGTCTTTTACTTCTTTTACAATACATAGCAGCACACATGATTGGACTTTATTTTTTAAATAACTGTATATGTAAACAATTGTTTCTCTTTTGTTTGGGGAGGGGGGGGGGATTCCAGCAGAGTCAAGACAGGCATTTTCCAAATTTATGACTCGCCAAGCCGAAAAGGTCCATCATCACTGCCTTAGCACTTAGTATGAGGACATGAGAATCTGATTGGCAGATACAGAATGCAACACCATAGGTGAGTTGGGGAATAAAGGAGACCTATACCTTTCAAGCAAGGCATTGCTACACAAGAAAGGGATAGCCAGTGCTGCACATGGGTATAAGGGAACCCATGGTGGTCAGCCTTAACTGTCCCAACAGAGTTCACCAGCAGCAGGGGAAGCCACTAGTTCAGGTACATTGTCAGGATCATGGGTTAAATGTTTTAAATGTAACCAGTGGGGCCATGTAGCATATAGATGTCCATGGAGGCAAGGCAGGGAACAAATGACAGGGGAGCCAGCAAGTGGGAATACCAGAATGCCAGTGGTAAGTTGTCTGGAGACAACAAGGGTACCAAACTGCCACAAGAAGTTATATCCTATCTTGGCAGATGGGAAACAGGCCACCGCTAAGAGAGACACAGCCTCTGGACTAACCATTATGAAGCCTGGAATGGTTAAAGAGGGGTACTACTTGCTTGGGCAGTCTACTCCAGTCAGATCTTTAGGAAGGACCCCATCTCAAATACCTTTGGCTAGAGTTCACCTTGACTGGGAGGGTGGAAAAGGAAGCAAGCAAGTAGGTGTGTTTGAGGATATCTCTGCAGATGTCCTGATAGGGACTGATTGTGATAATGCAGTACCTTGTGTGCATGCAGTGGCACTCATTCAGGCTTGGAGACAAATATGTGGGTCTGGTAGCCTGGGGGGACACAGACCTACTGCATGCTTGAAGCCAGGACTGGTAATGTGGTTGCTTCAGAGAGGGAGCTAACCTGTAGCAGTGATACTGAAGGTGAGACACAGCTGCTGGTGAGTACTGATGTTCTCTTGAACAGCGTTACTGCAAGGGAAAAGGTGAGTAGTAGTGCCCAGGCTGATAGTGAGGCACTGCTGTCAGAGAATACTAGACTTCCTGTGGCTCTCAGACCCTACATTACAATGCTTAAGGGAGGTAGCTAGGGAGGCACCTGATTCTCAAGGAAAGTAGGAATCTGTATACTGGGACAAAGGGTTACTGTATAGAGAGTGGATCACTGAGGGAGAGCTAGAGGATTTGAGAATACAGCAGTTGGTAGTGCACAGAGCCTATTGTCTGGCACTTCTAGCCAAAGCCCATGGCATTCCCTTTGCAGGTGACATGGGCATAAAGCATTCCAAGAGATGTATTATGCAGAACTTTTATTTGCCTGGGATTGCAACAGGGTACTGCAGGACCTGTGAGCAGTACCAAAAAGTAGGCAAGGCAGAAGACCATGACAAAGCTCCTTTGATGCCTTTACCTGTGACAGAGGAGCCATTTCAGGGGGTAGCTATGGATATTGTGGTGCCTCTGAGTACCTCAATTCCAACAGAAAAGAAGTATATCCTAGTGGTAGTAGATTATACTACCAGATAGCCTGAGATGGTGGTCCTGTCCTCCATTGAGGCAGAAAAGGTGGCAAATGCTTTGTTAGAGATTTTCAGCAGGGTAGTTTTCCCAAATAAAAAACTGACTGACAGAGGTGTCAATTTCATGTCAGACCTGCTGGCTTGTCTGTGGAAGCATTGTGGGGTGAAGCACTTAAAAGGCACCCCCTACCATACCCAGACTAATGACCTGGTGAGGAGGTTAAATTCTACACTAAATATCATGCTACGGGCATTTGCAGACTAGTTTAAAGGGGAGAGGGACAAATATTTTCCCCATCTGTTGTTTACTTACAGAGAGGTGCCCAAGGAATCCACAGGTTTCTCACCTTTTGAATTGCTGTATGAGCATAGGGTGAGGGGACCTCTAGATCTGATTTGTGAAGAGTTGGATAGTGAGTGCAAATTCCACAAGGAGTCTGTTGTGGCATATGTCCTAAACCTCAGGACAAGGTTCAGGGAACTCATGGGCTTGGCCCAGGAGAACCTGGCAGGAGCCCAGCTGCAGAAAAAGGTCTGGTATGACAGGAATGCTTGAGGTTGAGAGTATTCTGTCGGGTAGCAGGTTATGGTTCACATTGCTGTCAGACACAACAAACTGTGGCCAGCTTGGGAGGGACCCTTCAAAGTGGTATGGAAGGCACATGATAGAGAGGCCCTTCTTTTGAACATTTGCAGTGGATGGCAGGAGGAGTCTGAAGGGAATCTGGTGACTGATTTCCTCAGTGAGGCTCGGACTGACACCTTAGAGGAAGGGTTAGCAATGTCCCAGCAGCTATCCCCTACCCAGATTCGAGAAATCCAAGTATTGTTACAGGAGTTTGAAGGCATGTTTGCTGGGAAACCAGGGTGTACCCACCTGGTGCAGCACCATGTGGATACAGAACCCCAAAGGCTTATTAAGCAAGCCCCTTATAGGGTGAATGAGAGAGTCAAACAGACTCTGAGGGAGGAGATACAGAAAATGTTGGAACTGGGGGGTAATCCAGGAGTCCAGCAGTCTCTGGGCCTCCTCAGCAGTGCTGCTACCAAAGAAGGATGGCAGCACCAGGTTCTGTGTGGACTACAAGAAACTAAATAGTCACACAGATTTGGATACTTACTGCATGCCTAGAACAGATGAAGCCCTGGAGCAGCTGGGTAGGGCTAAGTATCTTACCATTACTGACCTTACCAAGGGCTACTGGCAGGTGCCCTTGACTCCCAACAATAGAGAGAGGTCAGGTTTTTGACTCATTTTGGCTAGTATGAGTTCATGAAGATGGCCTTTGGGATGAACAATGTCCCAGCAACTTTCTGGATGCTTGTAGATTGTATCCTAGCAGGAGCAAGATATTTTGCCCTTGCTTACCTGGATGATAGTGCCATCTACAGTCATTCCTGGCAAAAGCACTTTCAGCATATCAGGGAGGTGCTGGGCAGACTACAGAGGCAGGGTTGACCATTAAACCCAGTAAGTGTCAGGGGGGATGGTAGACGTCTCCTACCTGGGGCATAAAGTGGCTGCTCCCCTCACAGACCTGACAAGAAAAAACAGGCCAGATAAGGTAGTGTGGACCCCAGCATATGAGCAGGGATTCCAGAAGCTTAAAGGAGTTTTGAGAGGACCCCCCCCCCCCGTGTTAACCAGTCCAGATTACAGCAAAGAATTTGCTGTGCAGGTGGATGTTTCAAACTATAGGGTCAGGGCTGTACTCAGCCAGGTCTCCTCATAGGGAGAAGAGCACCCTATATTTCAGCAGTAGGTTCCAACCCAGGGAAGAATGCTACACAGTTCTAGAAAAGGAATGTCTAGCCATTGTATGGGCACTGCAAAACTTTAGCCTTATCTGTATGGAAGGAAATTGACTGTAGTTACAGACTACAATCTCTTCACATGTCTACATTGAACCAACCAGCAAAATGCCAAACTACTAAGGTGGAGCCTAGGGTTGCAGGCATATGATATGACAGTGTAGCAGCACAATGGGGTTAGCAATGCCAATGCAGATGGGCTGTCAAGACAGGATATGGGCTAATGTATTCCCACATATGCTCATCCCTCTCAGGCAAGGTTTCTCAAGGGTCACTTGAAAAACTAGCTTGAGTATTCAAAGGGGGGAAGACTTGTGACAAGAGAAGGAACTGCCAGCACAGATAGCTGCAATTTGTTAAATAATTATATGTCATTTGTGAATATCAAACTAATCTATACAAGATGCTTGCATTACAAATGTATTATAACTGAATGTCATGTGTATATCAAACTGCTCTGTATAGATGTTTGTGCTGAAAAGGTATTTGTAAAGTGTTTGTGCTTAAAATGTATCCAAATGTGCCCTTCTGGAAGAGAACAGAAATGCACATGCACTATTGTAATCTTTAAATGTATATGTTAACAGAGGAACAAGAGGGTTAACCTCAGTCCAGCAAACTTTAGAAAAATATCTGAAATTAAATTACTTTATAGTCTAGGCCATAAAGATGCTTCAGTACAGCTAGAGACACGAAGTCTGTACTAGGAAGCTTTCGGTATTTTCTTTATGCTGAATTACTTGCTACTTTGGAAGCATGAAGGAATGCAATTGTTTTATGACTTCCAGCACCTGCCAAAGATATAAGCAAAAGCCCTTGTATATTTTTACAGGTAGATGCCAGCTTCAGCAATGGGGGTTTTGCCTGGGAGCTAAAAGTCAGATCACCAGAAATGATGTTATTCTGCAAGCTATCCCAGCAGTAATATTTTAGATATTATTCTGAGAAGTCTCTCAGTGAGACCGAGCATTCTGCAGTCTGTCTTGGACCTGACAAAAAGAAGAAGAATTATTTACCACATTTGTCTTGCTCTAAATAAGTTATTAGGGTATAGTAACTCACTTAGATACAGTCAGGAATATAGCGAAGCTTAGTTTAGATTTTTGTTTTTCTTTATTTATGTGAGCCTCTACTGCAATGTTATTTTAAATATTTCCTCTGGTTTTGAACTCTGATGTTGCTGTGAATATATATTTAGTATTCTCTTGTTCTTTTATTATTTATTATTAAATATATTTAAACCTTTCATTGTGGCTGATCTCTGTAGAAGTATTTAAGTTTTTAACAGTACTTGCATATTTATTTGGTGACACTGTGTGGGCCACTCCTAACAGCCTTGCTCTTGGCCAAAGTACCATTTGTATTACTATTAATAGTACACAGTAAAATTGGTCACACTTTGTTAAGGGCCTTAAAGTAGCTGTTGAGGAGTGACTGGTAGCAAATGGAAACTACCTTATAGTCTGGACAGAAGGGGACATAGTTAGTAAACCTGTGCTTGACCCTCCCAGGTGTGTGTGTGTGTGTGTGTGTGTGTGTGTGTGTGTGTGTGTGTGTGTGTGTGTGTGTATGTAAATCAAACATCAAAGAGTGTGTGTGTCTGTGTCAGCTACTTGGGCAGGGACACAAAGCACTGGTTGGACAGACATGGTGCTGGAGGTCTTGGCTTGGTCACTCAGCTGAGATCTTAACTCTGTAGCTATGCCAGTGGGAAGTTTTACTGATGATCTGGAGGAAAGAGTGAGGAACCAGCCCTGGACTGACTGTGGTATGTGTGTACTCTTAGGGGAAAACTGCACTTGATGCAGAGAGCTGCATCTGGAAATACTGTGTGTGTATGTGTGTGTGTACTGTGTCCTCTCAGTAAACATCCCCCACAGGTGCCAGTGGTAAGGATTGAGGTTCCTTGATTACTGGTCCAGTGGAGGGTCATCAAACTTCTGCAAGCACTTCTTATTACACTGGCATGTTATGCCTTTGCTAAGAGAGTTGTAGGTATCACATACATGTAAATATACTACCATTTTTTTCATTCCAGAGTGACAGATACAAATCCTCTAATAAAGCAGCATAAATGACACATGGTTGGAGGATGGCATAATGGTTAAGTTGTTTACCTTACAGACGCAAGGTGCAGGGTTTTATTCTCCCATGGGGTAATTGGCTAGTCTTGCAATGGCTCACAAGGGCAGTTAGCCTAGTTCTAACCTATGAAATGATGACAAAACATTACATTGGTTAATATGTACTCTATCATTTTTCTGTCCCCAGTATAGCAATAATCAAAAAATGCCTCCAAAAATAGTTTCCAAAATACCTTTTACATTGTAATTATATCTCAGACAGTTTCAGTGCTGCTATCATGAATTCTTATTTATAAGTGATACTCATATCATGAAAAAATACATGAATCATGTACATCTTACTATCAGATCTTTAAAATACACATTAATCCTAATAAATTATGTTATCTAAAATCAATATGAACTGCTTTCAACTAATTTTCTTTTTTATTCATTTTTTTCTTACTTAATGAATTCATGATTTCCTAAAGCATTTCCCACATACCTTGAGTGATCACAAATTAATATGGAGATCTTCCATGCATTTGTGCAAATGCAGGGTCATTTACATGTGTTGCATGCAAGTTAAGCTTATTTATGCTTATCTCTATAAGCCACAGTAACACACAATCAGATAAATCAGCAATCCATGCAAGTGCAACTCATGTACTTAGTTGTGAATGCGCTTGGTACAGCGGCAGAGTCTGCAGCAGTCCCCAGCACACATCAGTTGTCCATATTAATGTGAGAACAGCTAGTAATTCACAAAATCCCTATGATTAGAAAAAGGAAAATGGAATCAGATGTCGTCACGTCTGCATGTTCATGAAGCATAATTAATGGTCATCCTGCATACTGTGATGCACCTTATTACCCAAATCACCAAATACTTTATATAAATTCATAATGATATACACTGTGACTTATCTTTATGTAGTAATGAAAGAAAAATATGTGAATGGACATGATTTATAGTGATGCAATACTGAAAAAGGCATATTTAAAGAAAGGATTCATGCATAGATTCATAGGTGTGTACTAGGCTAATGGCCCTGGAGCCTTTACAAGCCTAGCCCATAGGATTACCCTGGCATCATACCACCCGACTTTAGTTCCCAGTGCCTCTGTCAAGTAGAGCTGCTGGAGTGATCCCCGGGGTGAATTTTCTATTTCCCATCCACTCATCAAGATTTCTCTTGAAGAGAGCCAGTGAGGCCCTCCACTTGACATATATGAGTCTATTCCATACATGGGCAGTCTGTGGGTTATGAACCTGTCACTCCAGCTTGTTCTGTTGCTTGTGGTAATGAGGTTGAGGTCTCTGGAAGGTGTAATGTGGAGGGGTTGGAATTTCTTTAGATGTAGCATTTCTAACAGAGCTGGGTCAGACATGGCTTTGTAAGTTAAGCAGAGATCGTCTCTAAGTAGGCGATATGAGACAGAGAATATTTGGAGTTTTTTGAGTCTGTCCATATAGGACAAGTGTTTAAGGCCTAAGATCTTCTTTGTGAGGTATTTTTGCGGCCTCTCCAGTTGTTGTAGGTGTCTAGTGTAGTACATGACAAATTGGGCACTGTACTCGATGATTGGCCTAATGAGGGAAGAGTAGAGAGACACAATGACCTATTTTTTCCTGGATGCAAAACCCCTTAGTAATGAGATGTGCCACATAGTAGGACTTTCTGACCACAGTGGCAATGTGGTGGGCAAAATAGAGGTTGCTGTCAACCTGTGTTCCCAGATCCCTTATGACACCTTCGGTGTTCAGTGGACTGCCATCGATGTGGCAATTCATGGGAACTAGATTTTTCCCAAAGGGGATGACGACACATTTTTTGGCATTGAGCTTAAGGCCATGGTTCTGATACCAGTCATTGGTCTCAGTGGGGCCTTTCTGTAGGATGTCAACATCACTTGGGAAGTTATTTATGGCTCCCAACTTGCAATCATCTGTGAACTATGTCAGCCAGAGTCCCTTCGTGTTGACCTGGACTTTAGAGAAGTAGATACCAAACAGGAAAGGACCCAGGACCAAACCCTGTGAGACTCCACTCGTGACTGGTTAACAGTCTGATTTGGAGTCAGCTACTTTCACACCATGGGTTTTATCTGTGAGCCAATTTGCAACTCACCTAGTGATATGGGGTTGATGATAGCTTAGTGAGTTTTTCTATGATTCCTGAGTGGGGAATGGCATTAAAGGCCTTGGCCAGATCAAGGTAGGCTGTATGAACCACCATGCCTTCATCCACAGCTCTGGTGACTGACTCAAAGAAGTCAACCAGGTTGAGCAGGCATGATCTACCCTTCACAAAACCAAACTGTGCGGGATCCAGAGTTTGGAGGTTTCCTATATCTTTGTTGATTAGGTCCATGATGATGGGTTCCATAGCTTTGCATATCAGACTTGTCAGGCTAATGGGGCGATAGTTCCCAGGGTCTGTTGCCACTCCTCCTTTGTGGAGAGGGATGACTGTAGCAGTGCACCATTTGGTAGGGACAATGCCTGAGGTGAGGCTGTGATTGAACAGGGCACACAGGTGAGGTGCCAGTTCACTCTGTAGTTCATGTAGAACACAGCCAGGTATATTGTCAGGTCCCATAGAAGCTGTATTCTTGGCCTTGGATAGTGCTGTTTTAACCTGTGCAGCAGTAATACTGGGTGCCTGGCTATCTACTGATATTGTGAATTGTCCTTTGGTGGGGGAGAGAGGGGTAAAATTGGCACTGAATCTGTTGCCCAGTATATTGGCAATATCTGTTGGCTCGGTATAGGAGGTGCCTTTGTGCAACAGCTCCGAGCAAATCTGGGTATTGCCATGGAGATTCTTTACATAACTATAGAAGGCCCTGTGGTTGTCTTTACTATCTGCTGCAATTCTGTTTGCATAGCTAGCTTTACAGGATTTGATGAGGAATCTCAACTTTTTGTTGAGGCTGAAAAGGGAGTTTTTCCAGTCTTGGGACTTCAACTTATTTCTCATCAGTTTCCTCCTTCTGTTGTAGAGTTTGTTTATGGCAGGGGACCACCAGATTGGCTTCCTTTTTTTTGGAGGAGAGCGTCTTGGTTCTATTGCGTATGGCAAGATCCATGCATTTGTGTACGTGTTCATACAGGGCATTAGTGTATGATTCGGCATTCATGCAGCTGTTTTCCAGTTGCATGGGTGCCGTGAAGTCAGCCACCTCTGTTTTTAGGAGCCCAAAGTTAGCTTTGGAGAAGTTTTTCATGATGGTTACCTTTGTGGGGGGGTGCATTTCCAAGGTGATTAGTTTGTGGTCGAAGCTAACCAGGGAGGAGTTGACTATTGGTACAGAGCAATGGTCACCCATGTTAGTAATGACCAAGTCAAGGATGTTGCTACCTCTAGCAGAATGGGTAAATCAGGTCAAAACTGAATATGATTCAGCCCAGCAGAACAGGGTGCTTATAAGTATGAGAAAAATATACCATTTAAAAATATTATGGGAAAGAGTAGTGGAAGCTAGATTAAGAAGGGAAGTGATGATTAGTGATCAGCAGTATGGTTTCTTGCCAGGAAAGAGCACTACAGATGTGATGTTTGCTCTGAGAGTGTTGCTGGAGAAGTACAGAGAAGGTCAGAAAGAGTTGCATTGCGTCTTTGTGGACTTAGAGAAAGCATATGACAGGGTGCCTAGAGAGGAGTTGTGGTATTGTATGAGGAATTCGGTAATGGCAGAGAAGTATGTAAGAGTGGTACAGGATATGTACAAGGGTAGTGTGACAGCGGTGATATCTGCAGTGGGAGAGACAGATGCATTTAAGGTGGAGGTGGGATTAAATCAAGGATCAGCTCTGAGCCCTTTCTTGTTTGCACTGGTGATGGACAGGTTGACAGACAAGATCAGACAGGAGTCCCCGTGGACTATGATGTTTGCAGATGACATTGTGGTGTGTAGTGAGAGTAGGGAATGGGTTGAGAAGACCATGGAGAGGGGGAGATATGCTCTAGAGAGGAGAGGAATGAACGTTAGCCGGACTAAGATGGAATATATGTGTGTGAATGAAAGGGAGGATAGAGGAATGGTGAGGATGCAGGGAGTACAGTTGGTCAAAGGTGAATGAGTTTAAATACTTGGGGTCAACAGTTCAGAGTAATGGCGAGTGTGGAAGAGAGGTGAAGAAGAGAGTACAGGCAGGGTGGGGTGGGTGGAGAAGAGTGTCAGGAGTGATTTGTGACAGACGAGTACCAGTAAGAGTGAAAGGGAAGGTCTACAAAAGGGTAGTGAGACCAGCTATGTTATATGGGTTGGAGACAGTGGCAATGACAAAAAGGCAGGAGTCAGAGCTGGATGTGGCAGAGTTAAAGATGTTAAGATTTGCACTGGGTGTGACGAGGGTAGACAGGATTAGGAATAAGTATATTAGAGGGTCAGCCCAGGTTTGACAGTTTGGAGACAAAGCCAGAGCGGCGAGATTGTGTTGGTTTGGACATGTGCTGAGGAGGGATGCTGGGTATATTGGGGAAAGGATGCTAAGGATGAAGCTGCCAGGTAAGAGGAAAAGAGGAAGGCCTAAGATAAAGTTTATGGATGTGGTTAGAGAGGACATGCAGGTGGTTGGTGTGACAGAGCAAGATGCAGAGGACAGGAAGAAATGGAAACAGCTGATCCGCTACGGCAACCCCTAACCATGAAAAGCTGAAAGAAGCAGACAAAATAAATGTTTTCTGTTTTAATTGATTACATTACAATAACTTCAAAAATGATTTATACACAAAGGTAATAGAAGGAATAAAGTGCTTTCAGTAAAGTATTTCAGCAAAATCTATATCAGGCAGACATTTCAAATATTGTATTACCATTTTTTAAGTTAAACCAACATATCTCATTAGTATCAGTAGAATACAAATGTAAAAATTACCACCACTTGATAGCAATATATTGATTATGCTTATGTTTCCAGAAGTATTTCTCAGAATGTTCCTTTATTTGAATAAAGTTTTAGTAAAAATAAAAAAAAATGCTACTAAAGATTGCACAGATATATGAGTCCATTTATTGTCCCCATTTCTTGTCCCCCCCCCTCCTTTTTCTCTGTTTTTAAGCATTCCTTTGTCCTTCTTTATTTTCTTTCTCTTCCTTTTCTGTTCTTATTTTACAGGTCCAGAATCTTTAGGAGCACCCTTCCAGGTCAGGAAATGTTCATCATTTGCCTGTCCATGGATGTCCTCAAAGGGCCAGGGTGGTGGCACCAGTACTTTAGGCACTCTGGCAAGCCTCACTGACCATGGGCATCAGGACTTGGATGAGGATATGGTGGAGGAGGTAGCGGACAGATACCTTCAGCTAGTCCAAGAGGGTCTTCAGCAGGTTGAAGACTCTCTGCCCCAGTTATCCACCACATGCACCTACCCCCTCAACATCAGAATTCCCCACTGCAACACCATCAGGCAAAGGAAACATTTGAGGTCCTGTGGACTGGGTGTCCTCCTGCATGGAACTCCTCATCACCCCCCCTCCTTCCCTTATCCTCACTCCTACACCCTATAACCTACTTCCTACCTAAAGTACCCCTTACATTAAAAAAAATGTGAAAAATAGGCAGGCCTATTCCCTGCCAAAAAATATAGTACCTCTCCCTTCCCACATCATCCAGCACAATTCTCAATTTATTTCCTTCATGTTTCCCTATTTGTTATGTCACCTCTTTTTCAAACTATTCTGTATTCCCCCTTTCCTCTGTGTACTGGCTCCAACAGGGTGTCCACATAAAGATACTGCTACAGAAAACATGTAAAACCCTTTATGTTTTTTATAGATTAATATAAGAAACCTACGCACTGTGCTGCTTGCCTCAAATAGTTCAAATGTGCTTGTGCATGGCAGTGTTCAGACATGATAATTGAAGTACACAAGCACTTCTGTTTCCATGTAGTAATTTGTACTTACTTTAGGATTAACTTCAGATCATTTATACATTCATTGCAAGTGGACATTTTCTTTAAAATACCTTCACATTACCTTATTCAATGTGAATAACCTGAGATTACTGAATTAGCACAGAGGCATAGCTGCACCTTTCTTGAATGAATCTCGGAAGGATGAATCCCACCCTATAACTTTAGCCTTACTTTTCATGTTTTATTCATTCTTAGCTTGTGCAAGTGCATCCTGTTATATTACCTCTCCAAATTACTGATCATTAATAACTACTGGACCTAAGTACTTAAGTACAAATTCTGTATACAGAAGCATAGTGTAAAAGGTCAGTTAATTTCACTGTAAATAAGCAAATAACCAGAAAAAGGATGCAATGTATGCACATTATTCAGTTTAACAAAAAATAGCTGTGTTGTATATAAACAAAAATCATGGTGTTCCTTTTTTATTGCTTTCCTGGTTGAAATATATTATACTTTTGTTGCTGATTTCCAGCCTAATCATGGTGCATTTCATACTAACAGTAATTGCGTAATGTTGATACAAAGTCCAAAATGATATAACTTTGAATCCTTCAGTCTTCATTGGTGAACTCTATCAGGACAGATGACAGAAAGAGGTATAACCTGTAAATTACCTTCCTGCGAAACAGTGATTTGGAAATTCATGTATTTGTGTTGATTACATTAAATGAAAACATGTATTTGTTTTATGCTATTAGAAAGACATGTATTCTAGTAGATTACACTAAAAAAGACACGTGCACTGTGGTATTGCTAATCAACTTATATTACAAATGTAACAGTTCAAAAACGCTTGTATTTGTCCACAAAGACTATTTGAAACTGAATACAAGGTGTCAACAGTGATTCAGAAAGCACAGGCACTGCATACAAGGAGCTGCAGGTACAGTGCAAGCTGCTTACATTTCTTGCCACCCGCTGACATAATGCATGGTCCAAAGAAGATGTATGCTGAGACTTTGCAATGTGTTGTCATACATATCGCTCAGAACCGTGTACTAACTGCCGTCGTGCATCAGTGATCAGGTCTGCACACATTACATACAGAACAGGAGTGCAGTGCTGTTATTCCTTTATTGAACATCCACACACCGAATTAGGGAAAATAAATATTATCCTTATAATGCTGTTTCCAAAATAATTGCTTACTTACATTCCAAGATATAGAACAAACAATACCCTTAGCCTGACTGTCGCTACTGTGTCATGTTGCTAGGTGATGACAGCTCAGTGTTACTTCTGTGTTAAAGTGCCTTGTGGCTTATTGCAGCCGACTGAAGCAAATACTGAAAAAGAATAAGAAGAAAAAGAAGCAGAATGAGAAGAAAGGATGCTCGCAGAGTTTAAACGTTATCAGCACTGTTACTTGCAGCCTAACTCTGAGCAGTTCACTAGATTTTAATAACCTTAACCTATGGATGTCCTTGTACTGCATTTTCCATATCCTTCAGATGAGACATTAAACCAAAGTCCCACCTCTTTTAGCTGGTGCTAGCTCAGGTGTATGTAAAGGATCCCACAGCACTTACTGAAAAAGCGAAGGGTTCTCTGGTGTGTGTGTGTGTGTGTGTGTGTGTGTGTGTGTGTGTGTGTGTGTGTTTGTGTATGTGTGTGTGTGCGCGTGTGTGTTTTGTGTAAATGTATGCATGCATGTGTGTGGAGTGTATGGGGTGTTCTAGAGCTGTTTGAGGCCCAAGTGCTTGTAAACCATTGTCTTGAAGCAAGGGACTCAAGCACCTTGTAACTGGTGTGGGCTGCGGCCCATGCTTGAACTTAAATATTTGAGTACAGTCAAACAGTCATGGAGAGGGACTGGGAAGGGTATTTTAGGCCCAAGGAATGTGAGGGAGGATTTAAGGTTTAGAGAGTAGGAGAGGGATTTTAGGGTTAGGGATCAGGAAGATGGTTTTAAGTTTAGGGTATATGAAGGGGTTTAGAGGTGGGAGGGGTCTTTTAGGGTTAGGGACTGGTTGGGCAATTTAGGATTGGGAATAGTAATTTTAGGGTCAAGGAGTGAAAGAAGACTTTAAGTTTAGGGAGGGTGTCATGAGTTTTAGATTTATGGAGCAATCTTGAGACTTTGGGGTTAGAGGGAGGGAGTAGAAGTTTAGGGTAAGGGACAGAGGAGTTGGGTAGGGAACTAGGTGGAAGTTTCAGGTTTAGGTTTTAGGTTCTGGTGGGACTATGCAGTTCATAGGATTAGTTGTTGGAAGGGCTATGTAAAATATGTAGGCGAGGGTTTGGCCTAATCTTTAAGGCATTTACCGTACAAATACAAAGTACAGCATTTGATTTTGGTCTCTGGTTGCTGACTAGGCATGTAATAGTCTGCAGACTGATAGCCTAGTATTTACCTATGAAATGGGAAACTGAGCAAGTGGGAGTTTGCACACTTGCTTTTTCAAGTAAGCGCTAGCATCCAGCAGTGTTTTCTCCTGAATATCTGTTTGCATTCTCTATACTCCAGGTGAAAAATTATGTATTATTTTTCTCTACTCTGTCTTCAGCTTCTGTTTTTTTTTTTTTTCTTTCTTTCTTGTGTGTTCATTACCATTTCACAATTTAGCAGCGCTTCTACTAAAATATGAATGACAATTTAAACAAAGATACTGCAAAGCTGAGTTTACCTCTATTGTCCTGAGATTAAGATTTATGTTTTTTTCCTAAATGGTCTGTTTTAACATCTAACTGATTTTGAAGAGCTCATAGGCTGAAACTGTAGGCACAATACATTTCGGTGTAGTTCAACATGAAATGGATGTCACTTTTGAAAATTCAAAACAGTATTTTATTCATTTATTTTATTTTACATTTGTTAATCGGGAAAGTCCGACTTGGAATGAGCCAATTTTCAGCAGATGCCCAGGGAGAAATGCTCCAGACACGTCTTTGCAATGACAACGTAGTTATCTAAAGTGTGACCACTGCTGTTTTTCATGGTGATGGACTTTGACCAATTTGCATTCATCACAGTGGACTTTGCTTACCATCCTTAGATGGAATGCCATTGTATGATTCTGATAATATGAGTAGGAGAAAAATCTGCAGTACCTTCAGTACATTGCCATATGCCATTACTGTTGCTTTTACTGTCTTCCAAAGGACTACAATCACTGAATACATGACTATTCAAGGCTGAATAAGCTGTGGTCCTGTCAAGCCATCCATTAGCACTGAAATGCTTTTCACGCAATGCACAATAAAGAAGTGTTAAATTGCTATGTGTCTAGCACTCCATTTTGACATCTTGTAGTGAATATTATCTGATGTTCAGATCAAAGTTTTGAGAATGACTTCTGAGAATGTTAATCTTCCATATGTAGTACTGTGCATTTTAATACTTAACTGCTCAGTTTGCATTTCTTAGATCACAGCAATCCTCCTAAATGGAGTAAGTGTGTGTGTGCTTGTGTGAGTAGGTAGGTGTGTGTGTGTGTGTGTGTGTGTGTGTGTGTGTGTGTGTGTGCACATACATTTGTTTTGTGTTTTTCTAAGGCAGTTTCCCCTTAAAATAATTGGTAGCTAATTGAAGCTATACAATAAACTGCATGCAAAACTTTCTCTTCTTGATGTGACTTCCATATGGACCATTCTGAAAGTGATGGCATATATTCTTCATTTACATATTTTGATGTGTTGATGAAGAGTTACACCGTGTTAATAAAATATTATATGAATTATAGAAGTATTCTGGTAATACACAACTTTTTTCACTAGGTTAAAAAGCAAAACCCCAGGACTTGGAGACGAACGTAGAGTCCAGTATACAAATCTTTATTCGACACAAGCACTTTCGTGGATTAACAATACAAATTTTGCATATGCAAGTAGAATGAAAATTGAGTTTGAGATATTAGTTTGCATTATATAAGAAAGTCTACCAGTAACTATACTCTGGCATTGATGTGGTTTGCTACATGTCCTTTAGAGATATTGCTTAACCACATTGCTTAAATGCAGTCGCTTAGAAATTTAAAAAAGAATAGGAATGAGCCAAATCCATCAGCCTCTGATACCCGTAATCATATGTTTCTCCCAAAATTGAAAGGAACAGCAGTATTATAATTTTCCACTATATGCCTTTTATAGTAGATATAGTACATATACGTGGTGAAGCTTAAGGCTGGCTTATACTTAATTATTGTAATAAAGAGGCTTGATATGTTGAAGATGCCGTTTGTATACTAAAAAAAAATGAAATCTGGTTACAGAAAATGTGTTTCTCACAGTGCAAATTCCAGAATAAAACTGCAAATATAACTTACTGCCTTGGCTGTCAGCATAACTAGGCATTGTGCGACACCTATAGCTCAGGTAAGATTTCATCTTTGCCACAGGCTGCTTTGGAAGTGGGCATAAAGAAATAAGGAAATGTAGACTGCATGAAGAAAAAAAGTTGGACAGAAAGGTACATGATCATATCAGTATTAAAACCAGGAGGTAATTCTAGTTGCCTAAGCTTAAGTGCATCAGATAAGTTGCAGTGGTTATACAGTCATTCTTCTGAAGAGAAGCAGATGTGAAGCAGTGTGTATGTGTGTGTGTGCGTGTGTGTGTGTGTGTGTGTGTGTGTGTGTGTGTGTGTGTGTGTGTGTGTGGAAGGCTGGAGAAAAGCCAGCTGCATCTGTACTGGTGAAGTTATCATACCCATTACTTAACTGTATATAAATACACAAAATCAAATATTAGACACACACCTCTTGGCACATTTACTTCACACATTTTTTCTTTTTGTTTTATTTTAGCAAAATTAAAAATTGAAGCATTGAATTGCAGATACCCGTATATCTTTCTAGTACTGTGCTATGTCCAATCTAAGCATTTTTGGGGCTGGATTGCATGTCAGACTGATACAATTAACACAGGCAACATTCAAAATTTATGGGATGAAATTTCAAAAACAGGACATATTATGAGATGCACACAAAGACTTGGACTACCATAAGCAGTAAAACCTCCTCTGAAGTCTTACTTTGAGGACAGTACCCCAGAGGATAGCTAAATTCCCATCAAGGTCTGGCTCTATGGAGTCATTTTAACATGCAACTTTCCCATGCAGGATAAATACCATACATAGCATTTTTGTGTGTTAAAATGTACCTCATGCTGTGAGATTATTAAACAAATGGACCATGACAATTTACGTGTTTGCATATGCTGAAATTCACTGGAGCATGCTGTGGTTGTCATAAGACTGCTGGCCAAGAGATTAGATCCACATCAAATGTTAATAAATCTCACTATAATTCATACTGCGGTATTCTTGTCTCCTGATTAAACAAAGTCCCTTTGTCATCCATTTCCTTCAGTGATCAGAAGGCTGTTATTATTACTTTAGCAGTTTTTTTTGTTTTCTTTCATTTGTATGTTTTAAATAATTCCAGATATGTACTTTATTGCTCATGAATAATCTGATTTTTGGAACTAGTTAGATCTGAGAGCTGCACGGCATTTTACTGGACTAGAGTAAGTATATGATAGAGTTCAAATGGTAAACTAGCAATATTGCTGTAAGAAATACAACTAAGCAATGGCATTCATACAAACTGACATGATACAGGTGTATTAATAATATTACACTATTTCTTTATTTTGGGTCATGTTCAGTGTTCTGAGTTGATCGTGCTGTTATGTAAGATCTGGAAGCTAGTAGTATCAAAATGGAGAAAAAAAATGAGTCAAACATTACAACAGTGCAAATGCCAAATGTGGGTTGGTGGTAGGTCACTAAACATGTAATGCATGGAAGGGAAGTCTGACAGTTACAAATTCTGCTGGGATGTAAATCAAGATTTAGGAATATTTTACACATTAAAATTCTGCACTGCCTGCGGTTATGTTACACAAAGAAATCTAATAGTGGCAATCTGAACTGATTACAACTTTGATTCTTTTTATGCCCTGTATTTTACGGATAATGTATATTGTGCAACAAATGTATTGTTTTGCTTTGGTTTACATGGTGGCATGCAGGTGATAACATTTATGTTTTAGAAGCTAATTACTGATTCAGCTCAAAATTTTCCCAAAGTACTGAAAATAATTTTGAAGAATTTCTGATGGAAATCAAGTAGACTAGAATCCATCTCCATCTAAGCATGATTACATTTTTACATTATATTGCAAAAACAACAAAGTATATAAGCAAATAGATGTCGTGGATGTTTTTGAAATTCACCTAAAATCTTTGGAGGACAACTATTGAAGACAGAATAATCCATTTACCGTATGTGAAACTAGTATTTAGCATGCATCTCAGGTGTAGGATAATACAAATCACAAATAATTGTATGATTATAAAAGCATTGCACATCCATCAACTGTATAATTTTATAGCATAGCTGTATAACAGTCAGAACTTTTATTGGCTTACTTTTCACATGTTCATTTTATATTGACAAAGTTATGAAATATGGCAGAGTTTATGTGAAGAGGAGATAGGTTCATAGGTTCATAAGTAGGTACTAGGCTATCGGCCCAAGGGCCTACATTAGCCTAGCCAGCAAGGTTCCCTGGCTTATGCCACCCAAGAAAGGTATTTTCCTGTGCCACTGTCGAGCAGAGACACCAAAGTGATCCCCGGGGTGTATTTCCTATTTCCCATCCACTCATCAAGATTTTTCTTGAAGAGTGCTAATGAAGAACTTTGCTTGACATAGATGGGTAGCCTATTCCAGAGTATGGGAAGTCTCTGGGACAGGAATCTATCCCTCCAGCATGTCCTGTTTATTGTGGTGACAAGCTTTAGGTCCCTAGAGCATGTAGCTCGGACGGATTGGGATTTCTTTAGGTGTAGCATGTCCAACAGCTCTGGGTTTGACATAGCTTTATACATTAGGCAGAGATCACCTCGGAGTAGGCGATATGCTATGGAATAAAGCTGTAGTTGTTTGAGGTGGTCATTGTAGGGCATTTGTTTGAGGCCAGTAATCCTCTTTGTGAGGTACTTCTGTGGCCTTTCCAGCTGCTGCAGATGTCTTGTGAGGTACATTCCAAAAGGGGCATTGTACTCTATAATGGGTCTAATGAGTGTCGAGTAGAGGGGAACAATGACATCTTTTTTCCTGGATGAGAACCCTTTTATGATGAGGTGTGCCATGTAGAAGGACTTCCTGACTACTGTGGCGATGTGACTATCAAAGGAGAGACTACTGTCCACCTGGGTCCCAAGGTCTCTTACCACACATTCAGTTTTAAGTAGATTTCTGCCTATGTGGTAGTTCATGGGTACAGAGGTTTTACCAAAGGGGATGACACTGCACTTTTTGGCATTGAGCCTTTGGCCATGGCTGTGACACCAGGCATCTGTCTCAGCGAGGCCCTTCTGTAGGATGTCCAGATCATTTGGGGACTTCACTATGGCTCCTAGTTTGCAGTCATCTGCGAACTTCATTAGCCAGAGGCCTTCTGTGTTAGCCTGTACTTCAGAGAAGTAGATACCAAACAGGTGAAATCCCAGGATGGAACCCTGTGGTACTCCACTTGTCACTGCTTTGAGGTCAGATTTGGAGTCTGCAACTTTTAAAGTGTGGGTTCTGTCAGTGAGCCAGTTGGCAACCCATCTTGTGACACAGGGAATTATACCTAGTTTAGTGAGTTTAGCTATAATTCCAGAATGGGAGATGGTGTTGAAAGCCTTGGCGAGGTCAAGATAGGATGTGTGAACCACCTTACCCTCATCTACGGCTTTGGTGACTGCCTCAAAGAAGTTGATCAGGTTCAGGAGGCATTACCTGCCTTTCACAAACCCGAACTGGGTGGGATCTGGAGTTTGAAGGTTACCAATGTCTTTGTTTATGAGTTCCTTGATGATACGTTTCATGGCCTTGCAGACCAGGCTCGTCAGTCTAACAGGTTGGTAGTTCCTGGGATCAGTGGTGGCTCCTCCTTTGTGGAGTGGGATAACTGTTACTGTGCACCATTCAGTGGGCACAAAGCCTGATGCAGGGCTATTATTGAACATGGTGCTTAAGTGGGGAGCCAGTTTGTTCTGAAGTTCATGTAAAATGCAGCCTGGGATGTTGTCCGGTTCCATGAATGCTGTTTTTTTGGCTTTAGAAAGTGCAGCTTTTACCTGCGTAGTTGTGATTACAGGGGCTCTGCATTCTTCCTGTATAGATATAGGCCCTTTAGGGGGTGAGGGGGGGTAAAGTTAGCACTGAACCTATCTGCCAGGATGTTGGCAATATCAGTTGGTTCAGTAGGTATATATACAGAATTAAAAACACAAACCATAGTTATGTAATTGTTATCTCTGTAACAAATTAAGGATTTACAACTGGGCTGTGGCTGAAAAGAGTCCATGGACTAGTTCACTTACTTTGTCAACAAACGGAAAAAAATAATTTATGACTGTATCATACAAGTTCAACTGCACACACAGTCAACATTTGCAAACTACTAAAAACATAATTGAGTACACAGTTGCAACATACCAATGCATGAATAATTGCACACTAACTGTTCAGCCAAACTCTGACTCTGATACTAACATAATAACACTAAAACAAATGCAACATGTTTTGCTGTTATATTCTCACTGTTCATGCAAACACAGTTTTACATACCTAAAATAAATACTACTTCTGTGATCAGAACACTAACAAATATAACAAAACCAAAACCACACTAATCATCACAAAACACTATACTATGTATGTAACTCCCCAAATATATATATATATATATAAATATATAATATATATATGTATATATATATATATATATATATATATATATATATATATATATGTATATATATATATATATATATATATATATATATATATATATATATATATATATCCACACACACACACACACACACACACATATATATATATATATATATATATATATATATATATATATATATATATATATACGTATGTTAACTCGATGATGGTACAGGTGTGACTACAGTGCAATGCCATACATATTACATATTGCACTGTAGTCAACCACAGTACCACTAACAACTTCTTAGGTTGACTAATAACATAGTCAACTAAAAGAGTCAGTGCACTACTAGGTCAACTAACTCAGTAGTTGACCAACTGCATTGTATATAAATATATGTTTGATTATATTATATTAAATCAAAAGAACACTGGAATGTTTCATCCGAAGCAACCAAAAAGCAGTAAAAGCAAGAGTTCCTGAATGGGACCAGGCTCCCTCACCCCCACATGGAGAACTGTACCCACCACATTGCTACCACTAAATAGTCTCATAGGTTCATATGTGTGGACTAGGCTAATGACCACAAGGGCCTTTTTAAGTCTAGCCTTGCATCCCAAATCTCTGACAAGTTCTGGTACCCTTGATAAGTGTAAGCAGGGGCTTGGAAGATATAACATTTACAAGCAGGGACCTGGGTGATGAACCATTTACAGACTGTGTCCATTATAGACATAGGTGCCAAACTAGGAATTAATTTCCTGTTCCCCATCCAAATGTCAAAGTTACACTTGTCTGTGGTATGTATACACACACACACACACACACACACACACACACACACACACACACACACGCGCATGTGCGCATGTGTTTGTGCATGTACATATGAGTGTGCGTTTGTGTGTGTGTGTGTGTGTGTGTGTGTGTGTGTGTGTGTGTGTGTGTGTGTGTGTGTGTATGACTCTGTTATTAATTGCTAAACTACACTATTGCAAAAATGCAAAATATCAAATCCACTCCACCAAATGCACACTCACTCAAATATGCGTTTAAAAGAATGAAAAACTTTTTTTGTTTTTGAGGAGGGAAGCTCCCTGCACCCCCATGTTGGGGGCTGTACCCTCAAAGTCATGCTATGTGTATATATCATCTCCATGGGTGCACAACAGTGGGCAGCAATTTCCTAGACCTGGTCATTACCAACATGGGCGACCGGTGTTCCACACCAGAGGTCAATTCCTCGTTGGTCAGATCCGACCATAAGCTAATCACCCTAGACATCCACATCCCACACCCATCCCCCATTAGGGAAACCACCGTAAAAAATTTCTCCAAAGCCAACTTCATGCTTCTTAAGACAGAAGTGGCAAATTTCACGACACCCATGCAGATGGACAATAGAGGTATGACTGCTGAATCCTACACAAATGCACTTTATAAGCACTTACACGTGTGCATGGATCTTGCTATCCCTAACAGAACCAAGATGCTAGCCTCCAAAAAAAAGAAAGTCAATCTGGTGGTCCACTGCCATAAACAAACTCTACAACAGAAGAAAGAAACTGTTGCAAAAAAAAGAGTAAAATTCCATGATTGGAGGAACTCCCTGGTTAGCCTCAGTAAGAAGATGAGATCCCTCATAAAATCCTCCAAAGCTAGTTATGAAAACAAAAAAGCCACTGATTCTAAAGACAACCATAAAGCATTCTATAGCTATGTCAAGAATCTCAATGGCAACACTCAGATCTGCTCTGAGTTACAGCACAATGGCACTAAATATACAGAACCAAATGATATTGCCAACATCCTGGCAGATAGGTTCAGTGCTAACTTTACCCCCCTCTCACCCCCTAAAGGGCCCATCTCTATACCAGAAGAATGCAAAGTTCCTGTAATCATGGCTGCACAGGTAAAAAACACACTCTCCAAAGCCAAGAACACAACATCCATGGGACCGGACAACATCCCAGGCTGCATTCTACATGAACTTCAGAATGAACTGGCACCCCACTTAAGCACCATGTTCAATCATAGCCTCACCTCAGGCTTTGTGCCCACTGAATGGCGCACAGCAATGGTTATCCCACTCCACAAAGGGGAAGCCACCACAGACCCCAGGAACTACCGTGCCATTTGCCTAACAAGCCTGGTCTGCAAGGCCATGGAACATATCATCATGGTTCTTATACACAAAGACATTGGTAATCTCCAAACTCTGGACCCCACCCAGTTTAGGTTTGTAAAAGGCAGCTCATGTCTCCTAAACCTGATAGACTTCTTTGAAACAGTCACCAAAGCTGTAGACGAGGGTAAGGTGGTTCACACAGCCAATCTAGATCTCGCCAAGGCTTTTGACACCATTCTCCCACTCTGGAATTATAAATAAACTCACTAAACTAGTTATGAATCCCTATGTCACAAGATGGGTTGCCAAATGGCTCACTGACAGAACCCACATTGTAAAAGTAGCAGACTCCAAATCTGACTTCAGACCAGTGACAAGCGGAGTATCACAGGGTTAAGTCCTTGTTCCTCTCCTGTTTGGTATCTACTTTTCTGAAGTACAGGCTAACACAGAAGGTCTTTGGCTAATGAAGTTCGCAGATGACTGCAAACTAGGAGTCATAATCAAAACACCTAACAATGTGGACATCCTACAAAAGGGCCTCATGGAGACAGATGCCTGGTGTCAAAGCCATGGCCTCAAGCTCAATGCTAAAAAGTGCATTGTCATCCCCTTTGGTAAAAACTCTGTACCCATGAGCTACCACATAGGTGGTAGTCTTCTTAACACTGAAAGTGTGATAAGAGACCTTGGGACACAGGTGGACAGTAGGCTCTCCTTTGATAATCACATCCCCACAGTAGTCAGGAAATCCTTCTGCATGGCACACCTCATCACAAAAGGGTTCTCATCCAGGAAAAAGAGGTCATTGTTCCCCCCTACATGTCACTCATTAGACCCATTACAGAGTACAATGCCCCTTTTAGTATGTAGCTCACAAGACAACTACAACAACTGAAATACCTCACAAAGAGGATTACTGGCCTCAAACAGATGCCCTATGCAGACCGTCTCAAAAAACTCCAGCTTTACTTTGTCACATATCTCCTACTCAGAGACGATTTCTGCCTGACATACAAAGCTATGTCAAACCCAGAGCTGTTGGACATGCTCCACTTAAAGAAATACCAATCCCTCCAAGCTACACGCTCTTAGGACCTAAACCTTGTCACTACAATAGACAGAACATGCTGGTGGGATAGATTCCTGTCCCAGAGACTACCCATACTCTGTAACAAACTACCTATCTATATCAAACAAAGCTCCTCATTAGCACTCTTCAAGAAAAATCTTGATGATTGGATGGGAAATAGGTAATTCACCCCGGGGATCACCTCTGTGGCTCTGCTTGACAGGGGCACAGGAAAATAATTTTCTTGGGTGGTGAAAGCCAGGGTACCTTTTTGGCTAGGTTTATATAGGCCCTAGGGTCAATAGCCTAGTACCTACCTATGAACCTATGAAAAGGGAATATTCCCTTAACCTTATATATATATATATATATATATATATATATATATATATATATATATATATATATATATATATATATATATATATGTGTGTGTGTGTGTGTGTGTGTGTGTGTGTGTGTGTGTGTGTGTGTGTGTGTGTGTGTGTGTATAAATATATAATTATGTAAGGAAACAAAGGAAATATTGAAAAGAAACTATCATCAAACTTTATCTAACTGAAAAACAAACCCTGAAGCAGCACAAACAACATTGCCCACAGTATAAACAGAGAAAAATCAAAAATATCTAAAAATGCGATTTTTCTTTTGTACTGGGCCAAGACACCTTGCAGCTCTCATGTGGGGAGCAGTCCTGTACACCACTCCAAACACACACACAAATATTTATATATACATATAAATATATATATATATATATATATATATATATATATATATATATATATGTCTGTATATGTATTTTACATCAACTCAACAATTGCACAAACATGAACAAGAAAGAAACATCAAAAAGAAAGAACCTTCAAAAACTTAAACACATTACTGGTGCACACTCAAACATGCTACTGTCAGTGAATTCACAAAACCAACAAAAGTCCAGACTACGTTCCCTATCAATGTAATAACACTGCACACTTATCCTAAAATATAAACTTTAAACTCACAAATACACACACATGCATGCTCAACATACCTCTCAACTCTACAGATTTTCATAGAATGTCCAGATTTTTTGCTTCATATTTTTGGTCCATTTTTCATAAAGTTGTATTTTTTCTGGCAGATTAGTGGCAAATCATTAAAGACTGATATTAGAAAATAATGACAGACATTTGAGTTTCAGACATCATATCTGTCAGAAAATTCATGTTAATGTAAAACCTGTTATTCTATCAACTTTTTAATTTTGTAAGAACAATATTTAAAAATTATCCCTATTTTTGGGCCTTTGTCCCACTTTTATTTATGTTTTTGTCAAAATTTCTTGCTCTAAGAAGTTGAGAGGTATGATGCTCAACACACTAGTTGAATACAATAAAATAATATGCACATGCAGTCAAAAAATATGAAGGGTAAAAAGATCACACAGACAAACTATTCAATAAAAACTGCAAGAAAGACAAAGCCAAGCTGCTAGATTCTTAACTGTGCAACACCTTAAACCTCCTGCAGTGGAGGTTCATGAAATATCTGCAAATTACTACCTAAGGATATAACAGTGTTTCAGCTACACAGCTTTGTTATGCCCATTACATTTTACTTTTTAACTATTTATGGGTACATTCAGGTGAATAAATCCAAACCCCGTAAGCTGTAGACACACACACACACACACACACACACACACACACACACACACACACACACACACACACACACACACACACACACACACACACACACACACACACACACACACACACACACACACACACACAAAAACACCATCTATAAGATGGCACAACAGTGGGAAAAAGGAGAAACTTTCTTAACCCCACTCTTCACTGATTTCACACAAAAATGCTACTTACCAAGTGATAGAACTGGAGTTGATCAAATGGGTTGACAATTCCTACTTTGACAAAACCAGCTTTTATGGTCATGCTCAACAAACCCTTGTGTGTGTGTGTGTGTGTGTGTGTGTGTGTGTGTGTGTGTGTGTGTGTGTGTGTGTGTGTGTGTGTGTGTGTGTGTGTGTGTGTGTGTGTGTGTGTGTGTGTGTGTAAAAACGTCTTACATAAAAGGTAGTGACAAACAGAAAGATCCACGAAAAAAGAGAGTTACCATTGTGCAATACTAGCAACAAAGAGAAAGACCCAAGAGAAAAGAAAGTTGCCATTGGGCAGTACAATAAACCTGAGCTCATAAGGACATGCTCATGATTTGTCCCTAAGGCTTCTGAATGTTCAATGACTTTTTACTTTCATATATGCATATTAATGGCATATTTACATAATCTAGGCATCCATTTTAAGGAGGTGTAGATTTGTATTAATTTACACCCTATCTGCATCAGCAACACAGTTATGTACAGTCTATCCACATCATCAAATCCTTAAACCAATCAGAAACACAAGTGTAATACCCTGCCATAGCTTCACTTAAAAAGGAATGAATCTTCATAGCACTGCATGGACTGAAAATAAACATTAACCGTCAAACAGCTACCACTACCTAATCCAAGTGCCTAAAAAACAATATTTAAGAAAGACAATGCATGTAGTTCATGCTTTAATTATGTGAAGGCTGCAAGTATCATAATGACACAGGAACTTAATGAATATGTAAGCAGAATGGTGATAGTAGTAAGGACAAGACTTAAGTAAGTGGATCAAAAGGGAACACTAACCACTTTACACAACAGAAGCAGTAGTAGCAGCAATGCTCTTTGCAAAATATTTCTCTTTACTTGATGTTAATAAGTGGTTTTACAGGTTAAGCAAGGTGAACATTATTCCACATTGTACAAACTCAATATACTTTGAGGCATATTTAGACTTCTGTGGTTGCAATTTTGAATCTCACTGGCTCCAGACATCTTCCAGAGAACTGTGCTAATATAGTAGAAGAGCTAAATGGCACAGTAAATATCACTGATGGCACTTTGGGCTATGGTATGACAGAGATGGAACATGATCAAGGGATAATTACACTAGTAGTAGACTGACAAAGGCTTAAAGTTTAATACAAGTAAACATTGAATCAGTGCAAATTCAGTCACGTCAGACATATTTGATCTCATGAAGGGCTGAAATGCATTCTGATGAAGTAAAAACAGTAATTAACATTCTACAGCTCCATGATAATGCATCCCTAAAGCTTTTTCTACACACAATACAATAATTTCTAGAGAGTAATATGGAATAGTTTTGGCCAACAGAACAGAAAAAGAGGTGTGAAATGTTTAAATGTGATTACTACAGTACCCACTCTGAATTTGTATGATGTATGTTGTGTTGCAGTGCCAAAAACAAAGGGCTTGTTGTTGCTACTCTTACTGTAGGAAAGTTGACCAACAGCACACAGGTCATCTCTGACAGATTTTTAAAAATCACTGCTTGGTGTAAAAAAAAATGGATGTTTTATATAATGGGCCGGATTCATGAAGGCTTGCACGGAGTCTTAGAGTAGAGTAAGACTCCATGCAGCCATCATGTCCGACGAGCGATCCAGGAACAGCCTGTAGAGGTGTGTAAGAGAGCTCCTAAAATGGCTCTTACACGGACAGGGCTGGGATATGCAAATTACCTCAATTGCAGGCAAAAGGCATGCAAATGAGGTAGATTTGCGATTCAGGAAACCCGAACCTGTCCAAGTAAGAGCAGTGTTATTTGCAGAAATGTACTCAGTTGATAACTGAGTACCGTTCTGCAAAAAGCAAAACGGAGCCGTGACAGCTCCAAATAAAGGTTGCATCCAGTGCAGGAAGCATGCCAATGGCCAAATATACAGCCATTGGAAATGTTTCCTGATGCAATATGAAAATAAAAATAATTTTTTTTCGCCGATTTCCGATGTTTAAGCGTAGCGCAGTGCTGCGCAAACGGGCTGTGCTCTAAAACCCAGAATACTAAAAATTAAAACCCACAAATGTGGATTTTATTGAAATTGTTAATGTACAATGCAAGGGAATGGCAGGCTGAAGACAACATGGCCACCGAGTAGAGATTGCTAAGGGGGGAAGCTCAAGTCTAAGAGCTGTAACCATCAGTAGGCAATCCTATGTAAATGAGTGTTAGGATAGTGAATCGCAAGTTTACATAGCAAATGAGCATGGAGTGTAGGAGTAGGATATGGGGAGTAACAGAGTAGAAGATAGGTGACATCACGGGGGGGTATGTATGAAAGAAGTGAAGCTCATTGGAGCAGAGTGGCATGTGTCAGCTGTCATTTATACATCATGGAAACAGGTGTGTCAACAGGTAGGCTAGGGAAAGCCAAGAAATGGAAGGTGTATGCCGTGGAGACCACCGAAGTTTCTTGCTGAATGGGTATGCGCACGTGTGCACGCGTGTAAACCTGAGTAAGACAGATTGCGCGCGTGTAAGCGTGAGTGCGCGTGTTTTAGCTGGAGTAAGCATGCATAAGGCTGTTTAAAGAGTTGTAAGCGGGTTTGCACTGATGTGCGTGCATTTTAACCCAAATAAGCAAGTTTTAGTCTGTGTAAGCATGTGTTCGTGCGTGTTAGCTGCTGTGCGTGTGTTTGTGCTTGTGTGAATGGCGCTTCCCCCGCTGAGGAAACAGAAAGGAAAAAGGAAGCACAACAAATATTAGGAAGCTACCAGGGAGTACTAGCAGAGCTAGCAGGTGAAAACAATCAGAATCAGGCAATTACACAGGCAGTACACTAGCCCAGCCAAGCACTTAAAACTCTGCAAACAACAGTCCAGTATGTTTCTCACAACAGACACTGCAGTAAGCTAATAGAAGTGAAAAATGAAAAAGCTTTGCTGAGACAAAGAAATGTTAGGGGATGCCATTTCTGTTATAAGGCGACATATGCAACATGCTGAGGGTGGTGACAATGGAAATGCTGCTGGACAACCCACAGTGAGGAGACAGAGAAGAGTGTACAGGCCCATGGTAACCTACCAGGGGCTACATGAGCTGAAGATAGTGGAGTGCTATAGAGTGGACAGAGACCTCCTGCAGCAAATTGTTGAGCTGTGCAGGCCATGCCTCACACACAGAACCAACAGAGGGGAACCCATCCCAGTGGAAACCAAGGTATGTGTTGGCCTAAGAATATTAGCAACAGGTACCTTCCAGAGACCAACTGGTGATATGATGGGGATATCACAGGCATCAGCATCCAGGGTACTACACCAGTTCCTGGATGCCATGTCAGCACATGTCGGTGATCATGTATATTTCCCCAATTCCCGTGAGGTATTGGCCAGCAATATGCGTCTCTTCCAGCAAATAGCAGAATACCCTGAGGTAGTGGGTGCAATAGACTGCAAGCACACATGCATCAAAGCATCAGCCTGCGAGCGGGGTAGGGTCTACTTCAACCGCAAGGGCTTCCCCTCCACCAACTGCCAGGTCATGTGTGATGCCCAGGGCATAATACTGAATGTGTGTGCAGGCTGCCCTGGAAGCTGCCATGATTCCCATATCTGGCATCTCACGCAGCTGTACCAGACATTTGCCAATGGGGACATCCCACATGGTCACCTAGTGGGGAATGCTGGCTATGCACTGGAGCTGTGGCTGATGACACCCATCAGAAACACACACACACCTGAACAGGAATGCCATAAAGAGGCACACGCACAAACACGTAATGTAATAGAGCATGTGTTTGGGCTGCTCAAGTCATGGTTCCGGTGCCTGGACACATCTGGTGGAGCCTTGCACTACTCACCAACTACATGTACCCAAATTGTCATGGTATGTGCTATTCTACATAATATGATCCTGCGAAAACAGCTGCAGCAGGACCAGCATAGGCCTGGGCCAAACAGCCCCCCACCATTGCCAAGGCCATCACAGGCAGAGCGTGACTTGGAGGAGGAACAACCTGAGCCTGCCCCAGTAGGCAGAAGGAGGCGTGCCCAGTATGCTTTGGCTTTGGCAAAGAGGCAACGCATAGCACATACACTGGCTCAGTAGGAACTCTGGAAACGATACCTCTCTCCGACTTGCACATATAGTAAAAGGGATGCCTAAGTTGACACTACCTGCTTTCAAACATGTACAGGAAGTGTAGTTTGTGCATCCAACATAGGCAGCCCTGCAGCACCACCTAAGGCATGATTGCCATGTGTTAAGCAATATAAAGCAGTGCTAAACAGCATTTACCACCATGTAGTATATGCAAACAAAATTGCACACACCAACTAGCACAACTGTGGTCAGTGTTCAGTAATATTGGGCAATGTCCAGCAATGTTGGTGAATATTGAGCAATGTCGGACAAGCCTGGTGTAAGTAGGGCATAGCTGAACAAAAGCCAACATGCTAATATTTGCTTAATGGGCCCTTAAGCAGTCTGGTCTGCTCAGTATGAAAATATAAAGCAGTGATGGGCCTCGAACCCAGGATACTGTGCACTACAGCCAAAGTACTGAACCACTAAACCATGACAGTATTGCAGTGGTTTGCCTGTATGAAGGAATGTTGATAAGTCTATACAAAGTATTTCACAGAAACCCTGCAGGCACAGCATAATCCTTGTCGAGTTATGACACAAAGGTGAGTCCTGCAGTGAGAACAGAACCTGACTTCCCACACACACAGTATAAATGTTAATATCGGTCATGTTCGCACACATCAACCAATGTAGTGGACCTCAGATAGCAACATACTGAAAGCTCACACTGGGCATGCTCATACACTTGAATAAATGAGACAAATGTCAGGCAACAAAACACGGGATGGCAGAACTGGGCATGCTCATACACTTAGGCCATGTCTGGGTACAGCAGTGGGCCACACATATCTGGCAGTTGCATGTGTTAACCCAGGAACCTGTCACTTTGCAGCAATCCACCCTGTGCACACAGTCATATGACAACAGACACATCTATAATATAGTGGAACCCTGTCATAATCAAATATGTTCTGCAAATACCAAAGTTGTTCATAGAAACTGGTAAAGCAAAGATGATAAAGATGATAAAGACCTGCAAACTGTATCAGCAATAAACATTGTGCATCTTGAACATTAGCATAGGTTCAGAGGTTGATACTAGGCTATCTGCCCTAGAGCATGTACAAGCCTAGCCAGAGTGTGTTTGGCATTCGCAACCCTGTCAGATTACTGCACTGTGTGTGTGAATAGTAGGTCACACAAGATAGCCCATGTACGTTTAGGCTAGTGTGCCTCTGTCTAGCAGGGACACAGAAGATATCCCAGGGGTAAACAGACGATCACCCATACAGTTGTCAAGATGTCTCCAGTAGGTGGTCAGTGGGTGGCTCTGCCTATGTGAAACTGGGATTACATTCTGGAGTGAGTGGAGCCTCTGGGATAAGAATCTGTCCCACCACAATGTCCTATTAACATCTGTGCTGAGGTATGCGTCCCTGGAGTGTGTAGCTCCAAGGGAGTCGGATATCCTGAGGTGGAGCATGTCCAGTAATTCTGGGTTGGGTATATCTGTACACAACAGGCACACATCATATCCGAGTAGGTGGTAAGCGACTGAGCAGAGCTGGAGTTACTGCATCTGAACTGTGCAGGGCATCTGTGTGAGTCCCTAGATCTGCTTGGTGAGGAACTCCCATGGCCAGTACAGTTGCTGCAGGTGTCGGGTAAGGTACACACCAAATGTGGCATTGTAGCCAAGCATGGATGTGATGAGTATAGAGGCACAATGACCTCACTCGATCTAGATGTGAAACCAAATGGGATAAGGTGGCCCACATAGAAGGTGTGTCCAACCACTTTGGCAACGTGAATGTCAAAGGCAACAGTACAAACAAGTCATGTCCCCAAACCCCTAACAACTCCTACCTTATGTAATGGAGTACTACCTATGTGGTAATGTGTGGGCATGTTGTTATTCCCAAAGGGGATGACTATGCAACTAATGGCATTTAGCTGTAGGCCATAGCTCAGGCACCAGTCATACATCTCTGTGAGGCCCTGTTTGAGTATGCATGTGGCAGCTGGAGAGTTGATCATGGCACCCCATTTGCAGTCAAGTGCAAACATGTTCAACCATATTCCCCCTGTGGTAGCCTGTACATCAGACAAATATATACTGAACAAGAGAGGTCCCAGGACCGAGTCGTGTGGGATGCCATGTGTAACTGGTGTATAGTCAGACATGGCACCTGCAATTCTGACCATGTGGGTGCTATCCCTGATCCAGGTATCAATCCATCGTGTGAGATATGTGTCCATATCGACACTGGTGAGCCTATGCATAATGGTCCAGTGGGTTATTGTGTTGAAGGGTTTTGCAGGGTTCAGGTAGGCTGTGTGGACAGCTGTCCCTATGTCAATGGACCTGTTAGCCATTTAAAGAATACAAACAGGTTCAAGAGGCAAGATCTGCCCACAACAATGCTGAAATGTGTAGGACACAGTGTCTGTAGGTTCCCGATGTCTATGTGTATGAGTCCCATGACAATACGCTCCATAGCTTTGCAGAACAGGCTACTTAGGCTTATAGGGCAATATTGTCTGTGGTCCATTGTGGCACCAACTGTGTGGAGCTGTACGCCATTCCTTGGGTACATATCCTGCGGTAACTCCAAAATTGAACAGTGATGTAATGTGAGGGTTGTGTCTGTCATGATGCTCGTGTAAGATGCAGGCTGGGACAAAGTCTGGTCACATTGATACTGTGATGTACGCTTTGGGGAGGGCAGCACTCACCTGTTACTGTGTGATGTCAGGGAGGTTATACTCTGTTGGGATGGATAGTTGCTCCTTAGGGGGGATGGGTGGGAGACATCTGCACTGAACCTGTTTGCCAGGATGTTGGCAATGCCAGTGGGTTCAGGGTAGGTTTAGTCAGTATGCAGTAACTTACAGCATATCAGTGAGTGTCCAGCCAGGTTCCTGACATAACTGAAGAAGGCCCTGTGATAGTCCTACGTGTCTGTTGCAATTGTCTGGTAAAAGCAGCCCTTAGAAAAGTTCATGAGTGATCGTAGCTGTCTGCTAGTACAGATCACAGATGCCTTCCCAGTCTTGGATTGTGCTCTATCATGTAGTAGCTTCCTCCTGACGTTGTACAGCTTATTAATGCCTGGGGTCTACCACACAGGTCCCTGGGGTCTACCACACAGGTCCCCTGCCATTGGAGTAGTGAGTCCTGTTGTTATTTGGGATAGCACAATCCATGCAGTCCGCTAGGTGTCCATAGAATGTGTATGTAAAGGATGCAGCAGTGTGAGCTGTATTTGCCACTGTCTCAGGGTCTCTGAAGGATACCACCTTGCTTCGGTGACGTGAGATGTTGGCTCATGAGAAGTTCACCAAGATTACCCAGGATGGGTGTGTGGAGGGTATATGCATGTCCAGTGAGATATATGTATGTTCTGGCCTTACCAATGAGGGGTATATCACTGGTGTGGAACATAGAGTCCCCATGTTGGTGAGGATCAGGTCCAATATGTATTCCCCCTTGTGGCTGTGCTGACTGGTTGTGCCATAGAATATGAGTCTACAAATTGTAGCGACTGTTGGGTGAGGGTGTCGGGGCTTGAGTAGTATCCCCAGTCAATATTTGTGTATATGAGGACACACAATATAATGGTGTCTGTGGAGACCTTCATATTCTCCATAGTTCCCACGAAAGCCGAGAAGTGGTCCCTGAGTTTGGGGGTGTGTTCTGTAGCAGGCAACAAACTGAAAGGCAGTATTGCACAATGGTAGTTGTATATGTATGGTCTGTGATGCTTTGTGCAGTGCTACTAACCCGGAGGTGTGTGTATCTGTGATGTATATGGATACTCCCCCTAGTTGTATTGTCTGTTCCAAGTCTTGTTGTCAGACAGCATGGTATGAAACATAACCTGGTAGTGCTGGTGTGCATAAGTGAGCCTGAACCAGGCGTCTGTCAGTGCACAGATATCGCTAACCTCCATACTGAGGAGAGTCCTCAGTGGCCGTAATATGAGGTTAACACGACTGTTGCTGAGCAGCATTACCCTTAGTTTAATTTAACCTGTAATGTCTATGGAGGTGTGTTTGTCTTCTGAGCCCTGCTTAAAAAAGGCTCTATGGTGGTAGCAAGAGCCTTAGCCACCATTCCAAAGTCCAAGGGTGACAGGTGCAAGCTGTCCATAGTGAAGCTACGTGGCATGTTGAGCATGTCACCATAGGCTGACAGACACTGTATCCCCTATGAATTAAACAAATTTGTTAGGCAACTGTTAAATGTGATATATGTGTCCGTATACTGTGACATCATACTTGGTGGGTGTAAGATGCTAGACAAGGTCAGGGTCATACTGGCCTGGGCTACATGATCAGAGTGTTCCTCCATGTATCATGTCATTTGGTTCAGGGAGTAACGTCTGAGGTTATACACACCAGCATGGACAATGATGGTGCCAGTCCTGTACTTGCTTTGGAGTGACCTGACTGCCTGTGTTATGCGGCAGATCCCGGCACCCAACAGACAGCCCAAAGTGACTATTCCCTTCTTAGGGCTGGTGAGTAGTACGTCAGTGTGTCTGACAATAAGAGTCACCTATTACAAGTGTATTAGGTGTGTTGTTTAGCCCGAAGGACAGTGACTGTGTGGCACACTGACATTGTGAACTATGTGATATGTGGGTATTGTAGTGGGGTAGCAGGTGTGTGTGTGTCTGCTTTGGAGGTCTCTGCTGCTTAGGTAGAGTACATTTACAGCATCCAAGTATGTCTATGTGTGATAATGTGGTTTGAGTGCTGTTGCTAGAGGATATGTGAGACTGATATGTGGTGTGTGTGGTTACCTTCACCACCTGATAGACTGTGCCAGTCATGGGTCGAGAGAGTTCAGCACCCTGTATGTCTATATAGGTGCATCTCACACATATATCTGAGTTTGTCGGGAGGAGGAGAGGGTTGTCTGTGTACATGAGGCAGATGTGACATTGTGTCAATATCACAATATCCACCAGCTGGACTGAAGAGTACACACGAACCGACCCCTGGACATGCCAGGATATTATCATGACATACTCTGTAGCCTGATCACAAAGGATCAGTAAGGTGTTAAGCATGTAAAAGAGTACAACAGGGATTAGTGCTCATGTTCATTGGTGTTTTGTAAAGAGTAGCTGAGAAGGAGTCCAGACTGAATCATGACACCTCCTTCAGCTATGTCATAAATAGCAATGTACACCCATATATCTCCTGAGTCAGGGCCAACTGTACCTGAGTGACAATGCCGACATCATGACAGACAGGCCCATATGTACATACCCATCTCCCACTGACAGTAGTCCACATCATCATACCAGGAGATATCACATGTAGAATGGATGAGCAGATACCCCCACTGCCAAAAGCATAGCAGCAAGTGGTATACATTGATTCCCAATATGTGTCATGCACAAATTACAGAACAAACAGATCATGCACCTGAACAGTCAGCTGAGCCTCACCCCCTACACAGGATGTGGAACCGTTGAATGTGTCACAGCTACATATGGCACTCCCTACAAGTGTTGGTGCACAACACAGCATGGGAAGTCAAGTCCAGTATGCCTATGAAGTCTGATCTGCAAGGTCATGGAGCCCATCATGGTTGCAGCATAAATAGAGCTATTAGAAGCTGACATACACACAACCCTACCAACCGTGGTATGTTCATGTGCGGATCATGGTTCCCAAACATGCTAGACTGTTTGCAAGGCAGCCACCCAGAGCATACATCAATGAACACATCTACACATGTGTCACATAGACTTTGAATAGCCCTTTATCAACATCCCAGACACATGTAGTATCCACAAAGCCAACAAGCTGTGCATAAATATGTGTTGACATATGACGGAATGTCAATGTGTCCACAGATAGATCACACAAGGTAAGGATTCTGAAGTCTTGTGCAAGCTGTTGACACCTGCTGACCCACATGGACCATTCCTGGAATGGCATAAAACAAAGTGTACACACATCACCATGTCCAGTCTGATGATGTCACCATCTTACAAATACAACCGGAGAAGGGAAACCAGTCAGTAAAGCAAATAGCGCACCGTGTTAATGCGTCTCTCTCTAGTATCATAGCATAGTTAGGTAGGGGTTTGAATCCTGCAAACAGTGTGTGTGTGTGTGTGTGTGTGTGTGTGTGTGTGTGTGTGTGTGTGTGTGTGGAGGGGGTGGTGTGTATGTGTGCAGTTTCCTTTGAGAGGTGTCCCCTTTTTGAAGACTGGGAAAACTCACTAAAAGAGGTACATTCCTCTTTGGAAAGACTGATGATGTCACCATCCTACAAATACAGCTGGAGAAGAGAAACCATCCAGTAAAGCAAATAGCGCGTCATGTTAATGCGTTTCTCTCTAGTATCATACCATAGTTAGATAGGGGTTTGAATCCTGCAAACAGTGTGTGTGTGTGTGTAGTTTCCTTTGAGAGGTGTCCCCTTTTTGGAGACTGTTGTGGAGGGCATCTATTGTCTCCCCCCAACGTCTATCAACGACCTTTGTGTAAGTCCGGATGGCACCGGCAAGGTCACAGATGCTGTCATTGATAGCGGTGTAATGTGCCCTCTGTGCCCTAAGTCCCTGCCTGGTGTACCATTCCATATGTGCCTGAGCCAGCTTTACAGCCTGTAACATACTGGTCGTCGTAAGACCTGTGAGGGCATGCCTGCCAGGGGCAATACGACCAGTGGTGCTCCGCCAAGAAGCCCTGGACCTCTGCCTATGTGGTACCATTCTGGGTCTACGGCTATGGCTGCTGTGAGGGGATGCAAGTGCCATGAGTACCACACTCTCCTGGTCAATGCCATCTGTATGCTGTCCCTCGCCTATGGCCATTGGTGGTGAGGGTTGTATTGACAGTATGAGTGTGCGCATAGATGGGGTTGAACGCTGTGTACTGTCAATTGGCGGACCAATGACAGACCCTGACAAATCTCCCTGTGCCAAAATACATGTGTCATCATCACCACTATTTGTGTTAGTGGCTTCAGGTCACCTGCTGGTTTCGCCAACCCCTAAGTCAGCACCTGTGAGAGGAAGACAGGAAACACACTTTACGGTCTGCACATGCACACATGGACACATGCACACATGCACACATGCACACATGCACACAGGAACACATGCACACTCCTCACTACAGCAGATACACACACACACAACAGCAATCCAAAACATACTCAATAGTGTTTGAAGGTGGGTGACAGTATCACAAGGCAAACAGTCATATCACACGTTTCAGCATGCAGAATATGTGTTGATCAAATCCATGCAGTGTGAGTGTAGACAGCCATAGTTAATGACAGTGTACATGGCTGTGGTGCATGTGTGTACATGTTCAGTGATTGTCTACACCCTGGAACACATGTGTACAAGGACACCAAATTTCTGTGCAAGCATTATAAGCTCTGCAATGTCCTGTGCACCAATACCATGGCTGCATGTGTTATCTGTGTGTCACATGGATTTCCATGTCTGAATGCAGTGTCTGTGTCTGTAGCAGATAATTGTGGACACAGGTGTAGCACATGCATGCTATGTACACACACGGGATGAGTGGTGCATGTATACGTGATGGTATACCAATCCTGGACATGGCCATTGTACAGCAGTTACGGTGAGTGTGGGTCATATTCCAGATATGCCAGTGCCAGCCATGACATTGCATGGTACATGACTTCAACATTCAACATCACACATACCCAGTGTGTGTCATGTGACCTATATACCCAATATCATTCCAGGACAAATATGTGTCACTTCGTACAGAATGCGACTGCTATGCATATTGTGTATAGTTGCATATGTTTGCACGCACACAACATGGTATGCATAATATGTATAGCTGCATATGTGTGCACACACACAACATGGAGGTGCAAAGCAATGACAGCTATGTGTAGTACTGTGGTCACTGTGACTGTATAGGGTGTAGTACCATTAGCCATCATCATCATGCATCATGTGGTCACTCAAGGCCACTAAAGTGTGCTAGACCACCGCCTAGCATGCTGTACCTGAACCGCAGTGCCGTGGCTAAGTTCACAATTACACAGCCACGTTGCACAAGGGTGTGTGAGGTGCCCAATAGGGAGCATTGCCTAACATGACTGTGTTATGTGTTGAAGAGTGTTGCACAGCCCCATGCTAGGCCCCTACACTTCACGTATATTATGTGTGGTGTGTGGATGACATGTGGGATACTGAAGTGTGACCTGGCAGTGGGTGTCCAGTTACACTATGTGTAGCATGTTGAGGTGTACTGCGTATGACAAACGTATTATGTTGTGTACATGTGTGTCAACTATGCCTATCCAATGTGCAGTACAGTGTTGCCACATTTGTATCTGGTGCTCTGTGCATTGCATGTGATTGAGGCAGCTACTGACTTTACTGAGATGTTCAACGTCTCACAGCAAACATGCACAGCATGCCTTATGCATAGGTATGCTATGTGTACATGGCCTACACCTCACCTATGACATGCACATTTCAATACCAATTTTAAAGTGTTAACACACTCACCAGCATGTATCGTCTGCCCTGCTGTCACACCAGAGGGACCTACAAAAATATGACACAGTTTGTCAGTGGCCACAGCTGTGGCATTGCTACTGTGAGTGTGCTAAACTACAGTAGAAAAACAGGCATAGGTGTAGGGATACTATTCAAAATATCAGTATTGCACACAATAGGCAGCACAACTGCTAAACACAGCACACATCTCACAGATGCATAATCTAAAAATATAGGTAACAGTAGTCTACAGCTAGGGCATGTTACCTGCATGCTCCATGTCACCATGCTAGGTGTCTCCAGCCTCCATGATGACACATGTGTGATGTTGCTGCTGTAGGCCAGGAGCCACCACACTTAGGAGCAGTTCCTCCACTCTGGTGAGGGGGGGATGTATGGCCACCCCACCACCTGTGGCAAGCTGTTTTCTATGGATATCAGACGCATGCCGCCAGACATGTCTAATTAAATCACTGCAGTGATGGTGTACCTGCTCATATGTCCGGTTATGCATGCCTATGTTATTTACCCGACGAACAAGTTCTTGCCACAATGCAGTACGCTCATGCCGGTGCTGGCTGGCCCTGGAAAACAGCAGGGTATAGTGCTGAACCAGGCTGTGGTGGATTTCCTGTTCCTCTGTGGCTGTGTAGGAGGGATTCCTTTGATGAGCCATAAGCCTGGAAGACAAGCAAATGATATGTGTGAGCAAGTCATGTGGCACACTTAACATTATACAGTACAGATATCAGTTAACTGCCATATATAGCATCTGTTCGTCTGTCAGAGGATACACACATTCAATACCACATATCAGTGCTCAGCCCACAACTGGCTGACAGTGCCTGCCACACTCCATATAACAAACCAGTATACACCAGTACTAGGCACACTGTTTGGGATCCAATGCACAGCCTCACCACGGGGGTACATATCAAGCTAATGCATGAAGACATATGTCATCCATTGCAATGTATGTGAAGTACAGTTACAGTATAACCAGTAACCTACCCTAGTCATTGATGCCATACCCCTACCTACCATATGTGCACAGTTGTTAATATAGCTGGCATACTGCTGTAACAGAGTATACATGTTGCTAGGTACACACGCAAACCCTGCAACACACATGTGATTGCGGACATGGTACAGGCATCATTACACACACATCAGACATTCATACAACACACAAATGTATGCTGATACAGATGAGCATTTCCTGTGTATCTTACAGTACTGTGTGCCCCTACGTACAGATACCTATGCCTGAGGTATGTAATCTGTGCAGACTACAGGAAACACACAAGACAGTGTTACCAGGGAATGCGAACTTACATCATACTGTGCTGTTTAGGCCTACAGCTTCAGGTAGTACAGCAGTTCAAATGTCAGCTGGATTCACCAGCAGTGCCACTTACTGAGCATACATGTATTGCTTCAGCCTACGATGGGACACCACAGTCGTACACAAGGAACTAAGTCACAACATATGCCATTTTACTATGCCTGCATCCCAATAACTGACACATCTTTCTCTGGCCTCACACCTAGAACACAAACGACCATGACAGAAACAACCTCACACTAAGCTATCACACTGTTACAAACCTTGCACACATTCACTGTCACACTCATTCCACCTCACATAGCAGGTATTGCACTGAGTACATGTGTGTGTGCATTGTGTCATAGGTAGGTAATACGCTATTGGCCCTAGGGCCTATAGCAGCCTAGCCATATGCTACCCTGGCCTTTGACACACATGTAATTTGATTTCACTTGCTCCTGTCAACCGGATACACAGAGGTGATTCGCAGAGTGTGTTACTTATCCCCCAGACAATCATCAGGGGTATGTATGACATCTGCTACTGAGGAGCCTTGTTTGTTAATGCTGGGTGATTTACTCCAGAGTATGGCATATTTGACAACAGGAGCATATCCCTCCAGCATGTGCTGTTTAGTGAGGTGGTGGGGATTAGGGACCTAGGCCGTGTAGCCCGGTGGGATTGTGAGGTGTTGACATGGTGGTTGTCTGACTGCTATGGGTGTGACATACCTCTGTATGTTCGGCAGAGGTAACCTTTGGGTGGCCGGTATGCAACGCACTGTAGCTGTGGTTATGTCAGTCAGTCTGCATAGGGTATGTGTTTGAGGGCAGTATTACTCTTTGTGAGGTATGTCTGTGGCTTTTCCACTTGCTGTAGTTGTCATGTGAGGTACATACCACATGGGGCATTGTGATGAGTACAGGGGAACACTGACCTATATTTCCGTACATGACACAACGTTTGTGATGACACGTACCACTTAGACAGATTACAAGACTAGTGTGGCACTGTGAATATCAAAGGGGAGGCTACTGTCCACCTGTGTCCCATGTTCCCTTCTGTCACCTTCAGTGTTAGGCAGGCAACCACCTATCAGGTAGTTAGTGGGTAAAGTGTTTTGGAATGGGGTATGGCACTGCAATATCAACACTGGTGTTCAGTCCATGCCTTGGTCACCAGGCACCTGTTGCAATACGTCTGACCCCATGTCTCCCTCTCTCACTATATATATATATATATATATATATATATATATATATATATATATATGAATATATATATATATATATATATATATATATACATATCTATATATATATATATATATCCATATATATCCATATATATCTGTATATATCTGTATATATCCATATATCTACATATCTATATATCTATATATATATGTATATATGTATATATATATATATATATATATATATATATATATATATATATATATATATCTAAAATTAACCACACTCAAAAAAATTGAACGAAGAGAAGAAATTTTAACTAAGAACTGAACTTTGTGACAATAAAAGCATTCAAAAAATAGTAAATCACACCAACAACTCTTGTAGAACTTTAGCGCTTTCATCTTATTTATTATCAAGACTTCTTCAGAAAGACATGTTTCATAAGTATGAGCAACCATTTTCACTTCCTTTATATACATTAGTTCTAGCAGGCCATTTAAATTAACAACAGTTCCTTTCCAATAGTAAAGTGTGAACAAGCAGGGTGCTGTGTGCATTTTCATTAACATTACAATCGCAGTTACATAAGGTAAATTAGTCAGACAGTAATAGCCTTGTGGTGCCGTGTGCATACTAAAGGGATTGTGTGCAAAAAGGGATCGTGTGCAAAAAAGGGCATTGTGTGCAAAAAGGGACTGTGTGCAAAAAGGGATTGTGTGCAAAAAAAAAAAAAAATTTGGGGGGGAACCGGGAAGGATGACAGTCATGCTGTGATGATTCTAATATAAACAAATTACTTATGAGTCTTTGCCTCCAAAGGTAAGTAAAGAAGGGAATGGAGGAAGATGGAGGAGTCAGGTAGAGAGTCCTACTATGCTTTGGTATTGGTGTGTGTGTAGAGTAATGTGTGGGTATGCCACCTGATGGGGGAGTGGGAGGAATGCGGTGTGGACTTGAGCGGGGGCTGGTAGGGAGCCGCCCATGACAAGGAGCATATGAATGACAGAGTGTCCCAGAAGACTAATGTATATAAAGGAAGTGAAAATGGTTGCTCATACTTATGAAACATGTCTTTCTGAAGAACTCTTGATAATAAATAAGACGAAAGCGCTAAAGTTCTACAAGAGTTGGTGTGATTTACTATTTTTTTGAATGCTTTTATTGTCACGAAGTTCAGTTCTTATATATATATATATATATATATCTGTATATATCTACATATATATATATATATATATATATATATATATATACACATATATATATATATATATATATATATATATATATATATATATATATATATATATGTACACACACACATACTTGTAAACATCCATTGCTGCACATATACATGCACATATAGGTACATATACTGCCCACCTTTCATGGTGGGAATATCAATTACGAAACAGTTGTGAGACATACAATTATGTAATAATATTGCACAGTGTTGCGCAGAATGCATTTTGCTGTCTTCAGGCCATATAGCTGTAGCAGACCTCACTGGCTGTAACTCAGTCCCACAGCATTTAACCACAACATGGCATATACCTGCACTGCTTGCTGTTTTCAATGCCACACACTACAACCTACATAGATATGTGCACATAGCAACCTTCAACTACATATATATGTCCAGCCTTCACTAACAGTTGCAGTATGTCCCTTGCCCTATGCACATCTGCATATTCATATAGATACGGACTGCTACCACGTATGGAGGATTCACAGTATGTAGAGTACCCTTCAGACACATCATTCAGATGCCAGCAAATGCACCTCTGTTACATACCTTACCTTTGTATTTCTCACCTCTGTCTGTTGTACCTGTTGAAGTGTTTTTTTTTTTTTTTGGTTTGGTGTCTCCAACTGCCTCTGTTTGGTTGTCTGTCTGTATCTGTCTGTCTGTCTGTCTGTCTCTCTCACTCTCTCTCTTCAGTTGCTGCAATGATATGATTGCATGTGTGGACAACAAGTACAGGCTGCTTTTGTAGGTATCTGCACATGTGCATGTGATGGCCTCTGCACCAATTGGTGCCCACAATTTAGTAATTGCATGAAGCCTGCTGTGTGGTAATTGCAGTTCTCACTGCGATTTCAGGACACTGAAATAAAATGATAGGTTAGGTAGGCATAGGCCTTTCAGTTTTGCAAGGTGGGAACCATGCTTGCTTGCTGTGGGCACTGTTGTTTCAGTCAGAAGGTTGGTTTATGTCTCATATCTGAAGCTGGGTTATAGCCAGTGAAATGCATGTTGTACTGAAACCTGACTGTTGCTTCTTCCAGTACACTCTTCTCAGTGTGTAAGTTTACTCACACCTCCTAATGCTAACACTGGATACATGGGAGTATGTACTTTCTTTTTAAATTAGGGAATTAACTGGCATACTACAGTAGTTATTGCAATGTATTCCTATGGCTTTCCTATTTTCCCTTTACATTCACTCCTTGTAATGCATGTTATATTTCTTTATTGCAATGTATTCCTATGGCTTTCCTATTTTCCCTTTACATTCACTCCTTGTAATGCATGTTATATTTCTTTATTGCAATGTATTCCTATGGCTTTCCTATTTTCCCTTTACATTCACTCCTTGTAATGCATGTTATATTTCTTTCAGCGCCAAGTTATTGTATATCTGCTGTGGTTTAGTGGTACATCTTGCAGACTGGTGAATCCAAGGTGTGGGGTTTGAGACTGACAAGGGTATTTTATTTTGCTGCTGAACAGTACAAGGGCCTTGTCATACAGAGTGACTAAGACACTTTTAAGCAATTATAAGCAGGTTTGCGGGTTGGCGTGACGCTAAGCGATGCTAAGCTAAGCTTAGCTTAGCTTATTTTATGTTAGCAATACTAAGCTAAGCTTGGCATAGCTTATCATATCTCAGCAATGCTAAGCTTAGCGCACACATGCGCACACTGGTGCAAACACGCTTACTACTGTTTACAAGTGCTCACTCCCGCTAACCCCCACGCTCATTTCTTTGACGGAAAAGTAAATGGGGAGATAGGAATGTGGTGATAAAGGGTGCACAAAGAGGGGAAGACAGTAGGGAAACCAGCTTGGGATGTACACAATGGGTGTGGAGAAGGTCCATAGCTGCCCATTTCTTTACCAGCAACAGCTGTGCATATGCAATACATTAGGTGGGATATTTGAAACCTTCCACCCCTGAGAGAGGGGTGAGGACAACTAAGTATGTTGTACTACCAGTTATGAATATCAGGCACATGCACTGTTTGTGAACTGCTATACTGTCATTAGTACGTTACTCACTTCTGAACAGTTTGTGGTTTGTTTGTGTTGACATTAGCACAGTCTGCTCAGGACAACTGGACATATTTCTATACTGTGTATGCCTACCTACACCCTTGGTTGTGCCTGACTACACATGTATATAGTACCTTTGGGTAGGGGTGCAGAACTGCAGAGTGCATTATTTATTATCGTGTGATGTTTATCTTACTGAACATGCAGAATTGCTGTGTACCTGTAAGTCTATGAAGGCTTGTAGTCTGTCTGTGCAGCTTTAACCTGTGGACATATCCAGATGGTAGACAGAGGTCAACCTAGTATTCTTTGACTGTGCTCCACAGCAGTGTTTTCAGCACCTGAACAATGGCATTGTCATAGGTGGTTGCTAGCAGTACATGGCTACATCCTTTGATATTTCTGCATTGTACTTCTACCTAAGGGCATGCTTGTGGGATTCATTCTACAGCTATTTGCAGAGTGTGTAACAGCAGACAAGCTGATATGCCTGTGTGTTTCTGACTCTTCCAGGCCTCAGATACTCTCATGTATATATTTGAACAGCCTCAGGGAAAGGTACATATAACTGGGATACACCTGTCATATAGTTCAGACATTTTGCAGTTCAGACTTTGGGGGATTCAGAGCATATCTATTACTACACCTTTTCTGATGTGCAAGCGGTGTCTACTCTCACTTATTGACATTTGTTATTAAGTGAGATTCAACATCTTTCTGCCAACTGTTAGTACATTTCACAGGGAGTCACAGGGGCACAGCTAACATTTGTTTACAAATCAGGGTCATCACTGTAGAGCAGTCACTGTTGGGAGGTCTGGCCTGTGACCTATGCAAATATGCCAGTGTTTATCCTGCTCTGATACTGTGTGGGGTTTGTAAGCTGCTACTGTAACCTTATTCCCTACTAGCATGGCTGATTCTCTTTTCACAGTCATGTCATACAATTCAACAACACCTGCTGGTTAAGGCCCACAGAACAAGATTTGTGTTATGCCATTCCTATTTTCCCTTTACATTCACTCATGGTAATGCATGATATATTGCTTTCAGCACTAAGCTATTGTATATCTGCTGTGGTGTAGTGGTACTTCATGCAGACTGGTGAGTCCTAGGTCCCGGGTTCGAGACTGACAAGGGTATTTTATTTTGCTGCTGAGCAGTACAAGGACCTTGTCATACAGAGTGACTAAGGCACTTTTAAGCAATTGTAAGTGGGTTTGCGTGGGTTGGCGCGATGCTTAGTGATGCTAAGCTAAGCTTAGCTTAGCTTATTTTATGTTAGCAATACTAAGCTAAGCTTGGCGTAGCTTATCATATCTTAGCAATGCTAAGCTTAGCGCACACAAGCGCACACTGGTGCAAACACGCTTACTACTGTTTACAAATGCTCACTCCCGCTAACCCCTGCGCTCATTTCTTTGATAGAAAAGTAAATGGAGAGATAGGAATGTGGTGATAAAGGGTGCACAAAGAGGGGAAGACAGTAGGGAAATCAGCTTGGGATGTACACGATGGGTGTGGAGAAGGTCCATAGCTACCCATTTCTTTACCAGCAACAGCTGTGCATATACAATACATTAGGTGGGATATTTGAAACCTTCCACTCCTGAGAGAGGGGTGAGGACAACTAAGTATGTTGTACTACCAGTTATGAATATCAGGCACATGCACTGTTTGTGAACTGCTATACTGTCATTAGTATGTTACTCACTTCTGAACAGTTTGTGGTTTGTTTGTGTTGACATTAGCACAGTCTGCTCAGGACAACTGGACATATTTCTGTACTATGTATGCCTACCTACACCCTTGGTTGTGCCTGACTACACAGGTATACAGTACCTTTGGGTAGGGGTGCAGAACTGCAGAGTGCATTATTTATTATTGTGTGATATTTATCTTACTGAACATGCAGAGTTGCTGTGTACCTGTAAGTCTATGAAGGCTTGTAGTCTGTCTGCGTAGCTCCCACCTGTGGACATATCCAGATGGTAGACAGAGGTCAGCCTAGTATTCTTTGACTGTGCACCACAGCAGTGTTTTCAGCACCTGAACAATGGCATTGTCACAGGTGGTTGCTAGCAGTACATGGCTACATCCTTTGATATTTCTGCAATGTACTTCTACATAAGGGCATGCTTGTGGGATTCATTCTACAGCTATTTGCAGAGTGTGTAACAGCAGACAAGCTGATATGCCTGTCTGTTTCTGACTCTTCCAGGCCTCAGATACTCTCACGCACATATTTGAACAGCCTCAGGGTATTTTATTTTGCTGCTGAGCAGTACAAGGGCCTTGTCATACAGAGTGACTAAGTCACTTTTAAGCTGTTGTAAGCAGGTTTGCGTGGGTTTGCGCGACACTTAGCAATGCTTAGCTAAGCACACACAAGCTCACCCCGTGCACTCCCGCTAACTACTGCTTAAAAGTGGTTACTCCCGCTAACCTCTGCGCTAATTTCTTTTAAAGAAAAGAAAATGGGGAGATAGGAAAGTGGTGAAAAAGGGGGCACAAAGAGGGAAAGACAGTAGGGAAACCAGCTCGGGATGTGCAGGATGGGTGTAGGGAAGGTCCATAGCTGCCCATTTCTTTACCAGCAACAGCTGTGCATATGTTTGAAATTTGGTGTGACATTTGAAACCTTCCACCCCTGAGAGAGGGGTGAGGACAACAAAATATGTTGTACTGCCAATTAGAATTATCAGTTTACATGTTCAGTGGACATGTGTGCGAATTGGGCAGCTATGTATGGGGCGTAATTGTTTTGTGGGAACAGATTGCCCCCTTTTTTTTTTCAGGTGAGAGTGGAATATGAGGTAGAGGATGTAGGTATATTTGGGGAGGTAGGTTGGGGAGGTAAACAGACAAGACAAACAAGATGCATACAGGGGCGGAGTTTGACACATGGGGTGGGTGAACCCAATTGACAGGGAAGGTTGTTTGGAAATTGCAAGCCCATGAGCCCGCAGATGTTAACAGTGGAACTGAGATCCCCACCCATGGGCAGTCACCACTGCACCTTCACAGCCCCGAGGGTGGCTGTGCTGGGGGCTGAGTAGGATGGACAGGCTTACCCGAGAGACATGCCACTCTTGCCGCAAGCTGGCATAGGGGATCAGCGACTGAACGCTGGATATCCCTACGCACCACAGCCTGGACCCTTCGAAGGGTGACAGGTGGCCCTTCTCTGCCCATGGTTGCATGGGGGGACGAGCCCCATCCCCTGCAGTGCTTCCACCCGAAGGTGGCACAGGACCAATGGAGGAGGGGGGCCCGGGCTGGGCACCAGAGCTGCTGGTGCCAGGTGCACTCGCCAACTGAAGAGAGACAGGTTGGTCCGCTGGGACCGACCTTCCCATACGTTCTGTGATTAGGTGTGTTTAATTACAGCATAAACAACAGCATTCCAGATTAGTTGTAACAGCATGAAGTAATATTCCCATTAACCCAACACACCAAGGTTCCAACAGTTGAACAGCAAGCATAACACATGCATATATTGAATGATAGTGGATATTCCAACAGCATGCAGGGATGTTTGGTAGCAACAGGCCTCCATGAACATGGTGTTTGAACAGGGCACATGCATCACCATCAATGCAAATATTTATAAAACTATAGGACATATGTCCCAACAAATATTTAAGGTTACACATACCCATTGAGGTGTGGAATTGCATGGTTTATGCACATATGGTAAGGTGCAGAAAAAACCTTGGTTAACATCTTATAATGACCTTTTCGTCTACACTAAATTTCCAGTGACTGCAAGTGTATATCCCCTACCTGTATTATTACACTTGCCACCATACATTAGGTTGTGTTATGGGTTTGGCTAGTTCAATATATGCCTGACCTATATCTGACATACTAACTGTCCAGGATGCAGATGTTACTGCCACATATTTCTTGTTTGCATTTATATTTCTTTATCTACATATCTGGGATGTTTTCACATGACATTTTCACTTTGATTTGTACGGAACCCTGCATTTCTTGGCACACACTCACATTTCTGGTGAATAATTACATGCTACACGTGTGCCAGGTTTACTTATTCATGCCAGCCAGTGACTGACTATTGTGGACTGTATATATGTTTCACAGCTACTAGCACTTCCATCACCCACTTTATATGGGACTGCATAACTCTGGGTTGCCAGCACATTTTCAAACAGTACTGTCTGTATAATGCAAAGGTAAACAACATTTCAGACTCTGTGACACAGACACACTCTGGGTTTTAGACTTTTATTAATGACATTGCACCCTTTTCCACAGGCTCACTCCTTTATTTGTTTTAACGGTGTTTATGGCAGACATGTTCAAGACATATTATACCTTTACTAATAGGTTAGAACAATCTTTTTTCAGGCTCACTCACTTATGTTATATGACAGTGCCTGCAGAGATATTATTCCAGACATATGTTACCTTTCTTAATGGGTTACTACACTCTTTTTCTGCCTCTCTGACGTTTTTATCTGACAGTACATGCAGAGGACTTATTCAGGCAATTCTATGGCTGTTTTATTGGACTACAACACTTTCTTTCATGCTCCCTCCCATATTTTATATAACAATACATGCAGAATAATCACTAACCTGCTTGGTGGCACAGCCTTAGCAGCCTATCAGCATAGGCTTGCTGATTCGCAGCACGGTCACCTGCAGCTGTAAAGTAAATGAAGGGATATTGAGACATACCTATCCATTATACATACTCCATTATCAATTCTTACATACTGCATTCCATGGCTACATACTCAGTTGTGGGGCATTCTGCATCCCATGGGCCTCCTGTATCCACTGGTTCAGGCGGTCCTGCTTTCGTCTCTTCAGGTCTGCATATTGGTGATGGAACTGCTCACCAGTCCGAGGAATGCCTGTGGCACTGGTGAGGTCACGAGCTAACCAGTTCCAAGCCTCTGCCTTGTACTCCATCCCTTGGAACTGGCCCTGCAGGAGTCTTGTCTCGTGACGGTGGACAAGGAGCCAAACCATGTATTTGGACTCCTCGATGCCCCAACATTGCGCTCGGAAGTGTGAACCCTCTCCTGCACCTGCCATTCTGACTGCAAATGTGAGCTAAAATCAGTTATGGCGAGTATTCCCACCTATGGGGCTTAAATATACTGCATTTCCCACACTTTTTTGTGATTGGCCATTTTGTAAAATTCTCGGCTGACTGCAGACCTGCTTAGTAATGGTTAAACTACCATTTGTAAGTTTATGAATGTTAATAGTGGCTGCTTCCCCTATGTTGTCATGGCTTAGTGGTTCTGTACTTTGATTATGATGCAATGGGGCCTGGGTTCGAACCTTGTCATTCTTTTATTTTAATACTGTCTAGATAGGCTAGTGGGTGTGGCTGCATTTAAGCAACTTAGCTCTACGTTACTCCCTGGTACCCTACAGTGCCCTGGTTGGTGTGGCGCACACGTCCGCGCAAACACATTGCACTGGGTAAAGCACTTTTAAACTTTGGGCAACTCTATTGCACTGGGTAAAGCACTATTATACTATGGGCAACTCTGTTTAGCTGGGTGATGCACTATTAAACTATGGGCAACTCTGTTTAGCTGGGTAAAGTGCTATTAAACTGTGGGCACCTCTGTTTAGCTGTGTAAAACGTTGCTTAAGGCTATTATATATCTGGGTCCTTTAAAAATATATATTTTGTTCACTGATACATTGGCCATGTCACTGCTTTTAATAAAATTTTAATCATATATGTCTGGTATTATTTCAAATACTGCTTTAAAACATAAATAAGAAGGGGAGTGGTGGGACTCGAACCGTGAATGCCTTCTCTTTGTGCATACGCTCTACCATTACGCTATTGCTATTTGGATTAATTTGCATAAGTAGTTCTTATATGCTCTTCAGTGTCACAATTGCTAACTGTGGTTAAGCAATGGGCATACCCGCACAAACAAGCACAAATAGGGGCAGCTATATCGTGGGTTTAAAAAAAAAATTTAATATTTTACGTTTTATAACTGTGATGGGGGTTTACAGTGTCAGGGAGTGTGGTGTTGGGTGCAAGTACATTTGAGCGAACTCGCTCTTGTCTGTTGACATTATGCTTTTAAAACCTTGCAGGGGCGTGGACTTTTAGACTGCTTGGCAGTCGGACACACCCCCTGCTTGCCTACTCAGTCCGTGTAAGGGTTACGGATGAGTCAGCGTGCCCTCATGAATATTCATGGCACGCTGATGTCATACCGTTCAACTGCAGCCTCCGAGTAAGACATATTTAAAAATCACTGAGGGTGCCCTAGAACAGCTACAAGATGCCACCCTGATTTTTTTTCCTTTTCTGGGTTGAGGATGCAACTGTAACATACAGCAGTTAGGAAGCTGATTTTTCTTAAAAAAAGGAAAGGGACAAGAATATAGTATGTCTGTGGTATGGTATTTTAACATGAAAGAGTGAGATAGGTGAAATGAAAGAGAAATTTGAGATTATAATTTGTAAATTAGATGATATTGTGGCCAGCTTGGAGACACTATGAGCTACCCTGAACTTTGTAAAGCAGAAAACTGAGAAGTTAGGAGAAAACATTTTGAGACATATGTCCAAAGTTAGTAAAGTAGAGGCAATGAATGGTGGATAAACTGGTGAAAGAACTGTTATATTTTGAAAATAAAATGCTGTCACTTCTAAGCTAGATGACAAACTGAACAGGTCTCACAGGGACAATACCCACATTATAAACTGGCTGAAAGAAGAAAAGGAAGAGGCATATAGAAGTTTATAAAGGACTAGGTGAGAGATGGACTGGACCTGCAAAATGTCAAAGTGCACAGAGTGAGAAAAGTGGTTGGAAACCAACATCAGAGAAGCAGAAATATCCTGTTCATGTTTCATAGTTATTAAGAATAGGTGCTAAAGAAAGTGGTTTGAGAAAATGGTTGAGGATTAGCGTGCACGATTTAATTAAGGTAGAGGTGGATTTCTCAGCATTAGTACATTAACAAAATGTAAAAATGTCTCCAGATTTGTAACATTTATATCAACCATGGGTAGTGGGACATTTTGAATACTCTATTTTACTAAAAATAAAGTGACAAGACAAGGATACTTTTTACCTCACTTGAAAGGAAGCAATCACTTGGTTTACAAAGAGGTCATGAAGGACAAAGGAAGACGATTGTAGAGCCAGCAGAAGAAATGCAGTCTTGATGGAAGAGATGAGGAAAAGAAAAGAGAAGGGATATAGAGCTTTGTGTCAGAGTTTGCACCCAAGAAGAAACACTGGGAAGATACACGGGTAAAAATGGACACTTTCTCTTTTCACTTCTGAGATGAGAAGGTGAAACAGTCACTTTTATGAACTTGCAATGTAGCATTATTGCAAGGAGGTGAGCATTTTTTTTTTCAAAAGCACCTTTAACTGTTTAGCACTCTTGGGAATTGTGGCTCTGTTGAGGACAAATCCATCCAGTTACCTAAGTGAATCACTTACATTTGTGAATCTGCTCTGATATATAGTGTTATTACATGGAGGTAAAAATGTTTTTTTTTACCATGGAAAACATCCTTCACTGTTTAGAACTTCTGTTTAATTGTGATTCTGTTGAGGCCAAATCAATTCCTTTATCAAGATATTCAGTTACCACAGTGTTATTTATCTTCCCTGTAGTGGGTTACTAAGTTGGCTTTAAAGTAAACTGCAACAAATGCATTGTATCTGACTGATTTTTACTGTCTCTACCTCTTGGATATACAATCTTCCATCTATTTACCTCACTCACTTCTAGAATATCATTCTGACAGTTCCAATCTCCTTACTGCTTCCTTTTCTCCTCCCTCTGTATTGTTCCATGCAGCTTCTGCCCCTTCTTCTGTGTATACTCCTTTTTAATTATATATTTTGTAAGATCCCTAACAGTTGATCCAGTTTTCAGAAACTTAAAATTCATATGGTCGAGACCATATGATCAAGTTTGTGAAAACTCAAAGCTTTTGAATGGAGATTGCGGTACAGTGAGGATTGGGATGTCTCCCCTTTTCTTCACTGTAGTGGGATCTCAGAGTTGGTATATATAATTTGCAGTGGGTGTCATCCATAAGAATTTTGAGTTTCTGAAAACTCGATCATCTGACATAGATCCAGTTTGTGATATACATTAGTTTCCCATTCTTATATTTTCTGCACATCTTCTGTCTGTTAGCATATTGCAATCTCACGACTTGTTTTCTAGTTATGACTTCTTATTGCCTGCATGTTTCTTCATATCTTTAATAGCCACCTGTCATGCCAATGCCTTCTTCCACAGCTAACAATACTTCTTTCTTTGCTTTCCATTACATGACTTATTTGGTAATCACTTTCCTTATATGGTGCAGCTGTCTTGAAAGGTGCTAGACCATTTGTTTGTGCATGTGCAAACTGATACATTCACAATGTTCTTCGTCTCCCTGTAGTTGTCCCTCATTACCCCCTTATTGTGCCCTTGTACTTTCACTTTTTACTCCCTTGTATTGCTATTTCCTCCAAGTGGTTAATAGTTTCTTTGTCTCCTCACACACTTCTCTCCCCTCCCCTCCCCAGATGTGTACTTTCCTTCTCAGCTGTATCTACAGTCAGTGAAGTTTCAGATGACAAGAATTAGCAGTTTTATGGATATTTTCTCTTTTCCCCTCTCTGTCTCCTAAGGTGGGAAGGTCAGTCTGCATAATGCACACTCAACTGTTGGCAATTACACTGTAAATAACACAACAGTTTGATAATTGTATGCTATATTTGTTTATATGCATTTCTTTTGTAGAATAGAACTGCACATATTCATAGGAAAACATATTATGGTAGTGTTTCTATAGACAATACATCTTCTGTGAGAAGTAACTTGCTGACTATCTTATTATCTGTTTAATTGAATTGATCTGCCCAGTCAGCTAACTGATATTTGATAGCTTGTTATTCATACATTATGCACTTTCATTTGTTGCAAAAACGCTTTATTTCTTTGCCAGTGCTCATTAGTTCTGTAGGATGAAATGTGAGTCTTTTGTCTTACTTTTATGTATATTTTTCACCAGATGAACCACTTATATTTTGAGACCATAAATTAATACATCTTGTCATTACAGGGAGGCATTTTTTCAAAAAATACCCTTCACTGTCTATGAGTTTTGATGTAACGTGGTACTACTGAAGACAAATGCATTAATTTACCAAACTATCTACTTCCATGACCAAATTAATTTCCCCACGTTGAGAATTACTTCTAAGTTAATTTTATAGCAAACTACCATAAACACATTACAACTGACTATTTTCTACCTTCAGTGCCACACAGATACACAATCTTCTGGGTACCTATTCCTCTCTCACTTCTGGCATGTCATTCTTTCAATACAAATCATCTTTTCTTCAATTCTCCTCCATCTGTGCTGTTTCACTGCAGCTTCTGTCCACTCAGTATGTGCATACTCCTTCATTAATTAAAATTCTTTATGTTACACTTTACTTTACCATTCTTATTTCCACATTATACTCTTCTCTGTTAGCATATTTTATTCCCACGTTTGCTTGCATATGAGTTCTTCTTGCTTCCAGGTTTCTTTATAGCTTGCATAACTTCATGTTATATCATCTCCTTCTCTTGCAGCTAACCATACTTTTTTCTTTGTTTCTTTTTCCTTAAATCAATGTCTCAAGTGAGACCACCTTTCTCTGCACATGCATGAACTGATTCATTTAGTTTCATAGGCAAATACTAGGCTATCAGCATGTAGACTATTACAAGCCTACCCAATTATCAGATGTTAGAAGTAATACTATTATAACCCAGAGTAATAATATATTTGTTAATATATCCTGTATCTTCCAAACACAGTCATAATTTTGCAAATTGTAATTTTAGCACATTGTTTCAAGAGACATTCCCCGGGATTCATGAAACTTGCGCCAGGCGGTATAATGCCAAATATGGCCACCGAGCGATTCAGGTACGATCCAATTCCATGTGCACTACCAGCATACGCCAGATCTGCGCAGCTCTCGGCTCATGTATGCTAATCACCCCATGCGCAGTAGTGCAACATGCAAATGAAGGTACATAGCGATTCATGAAGTGGTGCAGGCGTAGGGTAAGCATACAGAAATGTAAACCAAAAAAACAGTTTACATTTTTCCAAACAGAACATCGGAGCCATGAAAGCAGACCAAACGTATGTATTACAAAGTTAACATATGTTAATGGCTAAACATACAGCCAATGGCATAAAAAAACATGCACAACACATAAAAAATAACATTTAATGTCATGGCCACACTAAAGCAAAGTACAACCGCAGGGCATGTGTGCGCAAACAGGAATACAAGGAAAATATATACAGATATCATAAAATTGCAATGTAACACAAATCACGATTTCACCATAATAGTCAATGGTATGCATGCTACACCATAACCAAGCTGCAAGGGTTGCTAAGGGTCTGTGACAGTGTTTGGCGCGATAACTATGAATTAGTAGTCAATGCCATGCAAATGAGGCAAGTAATACTGAATCGCAAATGTCCCGCTGGCCTAAGGATGTACCATACGGTGCAGTGGTACAACACCGAGGAGTGGTCTGGAGGTATATATTACATTAGCAGTGGGGTGTGCCACCATAGCTGTAAGCACATTGGAGCATTGCAAATCCAGGTTGCCCGTTGCTAAGCAAAGCCGCAGGATAGGGGTGTGGATGTAGCTATTGCTTTGCTTAGCTGAGAGCACACATGGTGCCTGAAAGCGCATGTGTACGTGGATGACAACGTGCTTGAAACCCGGTAAACAGCCGCACGCGGCGTGCACCACAGCTGAAACAGGAAGTTTACGGGAAGACATCTGCAGCAATTGGAGAGACCCCAAAAGTTCTCACAAAAAGGAAGAGACCAAAAAAATCTGTCATATGCCAGATTGGAAGAAACTCCAGCAGCTCTCATCAGTCGCATACCCTGCTGCTCAAGAGGTGACATGTGACATACAAGGCCACACAAACCCAACCCGGATTTGGAATGCTCTGAAAATCAAAAAAAACCAAAACCAAACCACCAAGCGACTTAAACCTTAAACGGATATATAATATATATAAATAGGACTGTGGAATCACTCACTAGATCTCCAGACTGGAGATCTGAGAAAAATCCCGGAATAATGAGCAGAGAGATGACTCTGTTCTCTTCAAGAGAGACTGTTACCGAGGAGGGGATGGGGAATGGTGGATTTTACCCCTGAATCATTCTGCTGACAGAGCTCAGCTGTACTGCATAGCATAAACATTTTTTCATATAAGGGGGGTGGCGTTAACAATAAATTGGCGCTTGGGCTAGGCTTATAAATGCCTTAGGGCAGATAGCCTAGTATAAACCTATGAACCTATGAACCTATGAACAATAAGGAAATGCCGCAGTAGGGTAATTGGAGTACAACTGAGTAATTTACACCTATTAACTCACAGTGGGCCATTGATGGCAGCTAACAAGGCTGCTAGTAGCAACCTGCAGAACAGGATAGGGGAGGTCTCGGGTTGCAAAGAAAAGAGAACTGTCACTGCAGAGCAAAGCAAACCTGCAGTAGATCGGCTATAGAACACATTTTGCAACACAATCCTGGTTTGGGAAAGTACAAAACAAGAAAGCAGGCTGCTGGATGCATGCCCGACAATGGGAGGGGAATCGTTAAGAAAAGTGAAGGCAAGGGCAAGAGGTGATCCACGGCAGCTAAATGTAATTCAACACCAAAGGCACCACAATAGCAGTACCTGTGGTAAAACACATAAGTAAGATAGCCTGCAGCTCTGATTGTACATACACAACCTATGACATCATCAGTGTTCAAAGCACAATAGTATAAAGTGTGAAGGCACCTCAAACACACTCGTGTATTCCCAAACACTGCACCATCGGTGTAAACCGATGGGGAACTTTTACAATGTACTTGTTCGGAGCTGCCATAGCTGTGATTCATCACCATATGTTGGAGACTGAAGGTGGTGTGGAGGATGATGCTAACAACCACCTCAGGCCCTGGAGGAGAAGTGTTCAGACCAAGGGTAACCTACCAGGGGCTACATGATCTGGAGATAGTAGAGCATTACAGGGTAGACAGGGACATCATACAGCAAATTGTTGAGCTGTGCCAGCCACGCCTCAGATCCAGAAACAACAGAGGGGAACCCATCCCAGTGGACATGAAGGTATGTGTAAGCTTGACAATACTAGCCACAGGTACCTTTCAAAGGCCAACTGGAGATATCATGGGGATCTCACAGGCATCAGCATCCAGGGTACTCCACCAGTTCCTGGATGCCATGTTACCACATGCCAATGAGCATATATATTTCCCCCAAACTCAGGAGGAGTTGGCCAGCAATATGCATCTCTTCCACCATGTGGCAGACTACCCAGAGGTACTGAGTGCAATAGACTGCATGCACATACATATCAAGTCACCACCCGGTGAGCATGGTAGGCGCTACATAAACCACAAGGGATACCACTCCATCAACTGCCAGGTCATGTGTAATGCCCAGGGCATTATCACAGATGTGTGTGCTGGCAGCCCTGGAAGCTACCATGACTCCCACATCTGGCATGCCTCACAGCTGTATCAGGTATTTGTCAGGGGGGGCATCTCATATGGCCACCTTGTGAGGGATGCTGGCTATGCACTGGAGCCGTGGATGATGACTCCCATCAGAAATGCACACACACTCATGCAAGAATGCCATAATGAGGCACACGCACAAACCAGAATCATCATAGAGCACATGTTTGGGATGCTGAAATCATGGTTCCATTGCTTGGACATATCTGGTGGAGCCTTGCAGTACTCTCCAGGCATGTGTGCCCACATCTTCATAGTATGTGCCATGCTACATAATATGATCCTGTGGAAACAGCTGCAGCAGGGACATAATAGTGAAGGCCCTCACAGCCCACCGCAATTGCCAAGGGCATCACAGGCACAGAGGGATTCAGACTACGAACACCCTGTGCCAGCCCCAGTAGGCAGATGGAGGCATGCCCAATATGCCCATGCCTTGGCAAAGAGGGAACGTATAGCACATACACTGACAGTGTAGGCCCCTAGAGACTGACACACTTCTCCACCTGCACACACAGTAAAATGGATGGCACACACACACACGACCACCTGTAAATTGTTATGTATAGGTGGTCTACTGTGTGAATCCTACATAGGCAGCTCTCAACTATTGCACACACAACAGCTATTGGTACAAGGTAAGTCAACACCTGAACAGTAAATGAAGCTAACAGCATGTGTTGATACTGTATGTATAGGTTCCTAGGTACATCGGTAGGTACATGCCTGATTGCCAGAGGCCATTCATCAGCCTAGGCAAAATGTGTCTGCTGTCACCCCTCCATCGATTAACTAACTGTCCCTCTGTGGAGCAGAGCCAATTGCGGGGTCCCTGGGGTGTAACCACTATTCCCCACCCACTCTGCAAGGATTCTCTGGTGTGTTAATGAGGGGATCCATATAATGTAATCAGGGATGTAGTTCCAAAGCATGGGGAGTACCCATGACAGGTATCTGTCACCCCAGCATTCTCCAGTTATGGTTGTGGTAAGGTGTAGCACATTACAGTGTGTGGCTCACTGTGACATGGATTCCCATAGCTGGAGCACATCCATTAAACATCACTTGGACATACCATTAATAGGTATCATCCATATGTAAACTAACTGAGTTACACATTTGTTTGCAGTATGGAGGAACAGCTGTAGTACATTCCACATACAAAACACCATAACACTTGTACATATCCCAGATGCCCCAGTGTTAAAGCCACTGACTGTGTCATGCATGTTCCCGGTTCCATGACCTGCAAGGGCTGTTACGTAATTCCGATGGCACAAATAATGGATGTTGGATACAGGTCATTAGAGCACATTTAAGCACATGTCAGCGGGTTTATGTGCCGGCAAGTGATGGTAGGCGTCATTTAAACATGACTACACGGATATGTGCAAAACAGGTCTAAGCTTTGCTGAATATCGTGCAGATCACAGTCTAAGATGGCCAGAACAGCTGAAATATGTGTTATTCACCCTTGTACTAATAGTGCCTGCTCTGAGAGGTAAAACGACCACTGCCAGAAGTAGAACACGCAACCATGTACACAATCACCTACCACCAAGCTACCCGAGATGTACCAACGGCAGGTGTGTATTGTGACAGGTTAAAACACAAAAGGGCAGAGTTCAGGAAATAGTATACACTGCCATGTACCCAAGAAAAGGTGTGTTCACTCTCCCTCTCTCTCTCTCTCTCTCTCTATATATATATATATATATATATATATATATAAAATATAGAGATAGAAAGGGTGATAAGAGAGATATATGTCGATATATACGGATATACATATATCTGCAAATATATAGATAGGTTAACAACATGTACACAACCATGGAGGTACAAATAAATAGGATACTACCAAATACCGAATGCTTTACATACCGACACGCGTAATCACGAGGCATAAAGACCGAAAGACCACAGTACCGGAACACTAGAACCGTGAGTACTATTATCACAATGTTAAGGGACATTTAGTTATTGCTGCTGGTGCTGCGGTCCAGGTAGGTACTGTGTTTAAGTGGGTTTCTGATTGCTGTAGTGTGTGTAAGTGTGTGTTCTGAGTGTGGTGTGTGTGTGTGTGTGTGTGTGTGTGTGTGTGTGTGTGTGTGTGTGTTTGCTTCGTGTGTCTGTTCGTGCTAACTCGGAGGTAGATTATTACAGTAGGTGTGGTCATAAGCCGGCCTTAGGCATAGGGTTACCACCTGTCCCACTTTGAGAGGGACAGTCCCTCTTCAGGTAGTTGTGTCCTGACAAAAAATATTAAACAGTGCAAATGTCCTGAGATTGTAGGACATAATTATGTCCCATATTTTATGTAATAGTTGCATAAAATAGTTATTTCTGTATCTAAAATACCTAAATGTTACAAGAAACATAATAAGCAACTAAACTGCTACAAGAATAAGCTTTTATTTAGGAAAAAAGTTAAGTTCTATCCTTTGTACTGACTGTGGGTATGTGCCGGCCTGTAAAATCTGATGTGTGTCCCGAAAATGTCCCTCTTTGGCCATTTGAAAAGGTGGCAACCCTACTTAGGCATAGGCCAACTAAGCAGCCGCCTAGGGCACCGCTTTAGTGGGGGCACTTTACCAGTATTTATTTGGTGTAGGTAGACCAGGATGGGGGCACTGGGTGGTGTGGTGGGGGGTGCCGTCGTGCCCTTTGCCTAGGGCACCAGTAGACCTAAGGCCGCTCCTGGGTCTGGTGTGGTGTGGGGGGGTGAAGCCACCCACGTGGGGTGTGTATGGGGCATGGCCACCTGGCCATATGTAGTGTCGGATGGTTTGTTTGGATGTGATGAGTAGCAGTGTGTGTGTGTGTGTGTGTGTGTGTGTGTGTGTGTGTGTGTGTGTGTGTGTGTGTGTGTTCTGTGTTTGTGTTAGTTTCGGGAGTTTGACTGTTGCAAGTTCAAGTGTTCGGTATTGTGGGGTTTGGGATTCTGTGAACTTTAATGTGGTTGTTGGACGTGTGTGCATTGCTGAATCCGTGGGTATGCCATATACAGCAGATGAAGTCTTCAAATATGTGCACAACATGGACCATAGCAATCACAAATTCTGCCTTGACTGAATGTTATGAACAAAGGATATGGAGACTATATTATAGCAACAACCCACGCCTGGGTGTGGGTAATAATGGATTTACCCACAGTTGTCTTTGGCCACTTGGGCTTCATCCTCGTGAACAAACCCCACCAACCGTGGGTAAATTCACCATTACCCACACCCAGGCATGGGTTATTGCTATAATACACTATTACAAATATGTGCTATGGACATGAGCTAAATATGGGGTTAACACCTGTCCCACCTTGCGGGGGGCAGTCCCTCTATGTGCGGTAGTGTCCTGACCAAAATGAGTAAAAATACCAATGTCCTACAATCTCAAGACGTTCTGCATGTTCCATAGTTAATATAATGGTTACATAAAATAGTCATCTGTATCTAACATAACTACATGTAACAAGAAACAGGATAAGCAAGTAAACCGCTACAAGAAGCTTTTATATAGGCATATATGTAAAGTTCTATACTTTCTACTGACTGTGGGTATGTGTCGGCCACTAAAATCCGATGTGTGTCCGGCAAATGTCCCACGATGGCCATTTGAAAAGGTGGCAACCCAAGCCAAAGAGGTTCAGTCTCCAACACAACTCCAATGAGTGCAAATATCTGTGACAGAAATACATGAGACAGCTTTCATGTAGAAATATTTCATTACATACCGATGTATTTCCAGAGAGATTGAAGGATCAACATCACCTGCATGCTATATAGGAACTAATTAACAATGGCTTAATGAATAAGCCTGCAATAACCATGGTATTAGTCTACTAAATGATAGGTCTTCAATTAGGGAAGGAGCCCTCACACACATATGGAATATGTATAAATGCAGTCCCCACAAACCTTTATCTGCTATGTACTCTCACCTACATCTCTCCCACACCCAAAACAATTGCAATACAGACTGTAATAACATCACAAACATCCACTCACTCAATGATATTTGCAGAAGCCTTAACATACCTTGTGAGAGACATACTATAATGGTGCTATGTGAAATCGTTGCTGTTGTACAATGGAACAGACGCCGATGTTACAGGTTTTGTTTGCAATAGTCTTGTATCAGACAGTTGAGATAACAGCTGCAGTCACATGTAGAACTACATCCTCTAGCCATTACGCACAATCCACGGGGGACATGAAGTTAAAATATCTCTGTGTCTCTCCATATAGCAGTTGCAATTCATCACAAACAATACATCCAGGCCGTCTTCCTCGAAGGTAGGGCAAAGGGACAATGCCCAAGTGGAGTATTCAATTATACCCCACTGTTGCCATGTAATGGCTAATAGAGTAGCTGCACAGCTGATGTACATGTAATCATCTACTCCAGAATGAAAGTTGGTGGCAGGATACCACATGTTACTGGTATCTACGTATAAAAGGATGGCTTGTCATACATTCAAACCGTATGCACATACAAGAAAGCCGTTAAAACAGAAAAGGAATAAGACTGATATTTTCGTAAACTCGGACGACTAAGAAGGTATGTAGAACACTCAGTATGTTAGTGTATGTAGTGCCTGTTCTATATTAATGAAAGTGTACGCAATGCATATATTGGGAAAAAGTATTATGTAGTGATGTATTGTTGAGCATAGTAACGGTTGTAGAAATTGTGTGCACTGCTGTGGGTCACAAGGTAAACACCTCATACACCACAAGGGATGCTACATAAGGGTTTTAAACACAGCAATTCCACTCCAGCTGCTGGCAGTGGCAGGGTTTGTCCAACAAGTGCGTGCCATAACAGGGGATAGTATATGTTGATATACTGTAACAGTAGGCATATGTATGGGCGTATAACTGAGAATAACATGTCTAAGGTGGTCCTGCTGTGCAATTATGATTTGCATTATGGGATATTGTTGCAAAAATGTGAAATGTGCAGTATTGTAGGTAGATAAGTTTAACTTTTTACATAGCATTACTGTTATATTATGCAAACATCAGGTATGTCTATTGGCATGTACAATACACAATAACAGGATACATATGACTTGTAGTCACCAGACAATGTAACAGCATGATAGCTAATTGAAATGGAAGAGCTACTCAATTATCCAGGCACAAAGGACATGTAATAGCTTCATAGGTTCATAGTTAGGTACTATGCTGTCTGGCCAAGTCCATTCGTAAGCCCAACTATAGTGTTTTCACTTGCAGCACCTCCCTAGGTTAGTGTCCTGGGCCTGTGAACAGCAGAGCCATTTGTTTCCTGCACCTGTGTACAGTAGAGACACTGCAGTGATCCCTGGTGTACATGTCTGTCTCCCATCCACCCATCGAGGTATCTCTTGAAGAGTGCTAGTGAGGGTCCCTGCCTGATGTTAATAGGAATCATTTTTCAAAGCATGGTGAGTGTCCGGTTCAGGAATGTATCCCTCCAGCACGTCCTAGTCATCGTTGCGTTTGGGTACATATACCAGAGCATGCAGCTCTCAGTGGCTTTTGCTTATGTGGAGCATATTCATCAATATTGTTTTGGACATGGGCCTTGTATGTTCAGCAAAGATCACCTCTGAGTATGCAGTATGCAAATGAGTACAGTTGGGGTTTCTGTAGTTGGGCTGCATACGTCATCCTTCGGAGGTCAGTAATCCTCTTGGTGTGTTAATGTTGTGCTGTTTAAAGCCATTGCTGTTGTCTTGTAAGGTACATCCCAAATGGGGTGTTGTACCCTTTAACATGTTTCATAAGTCAGGAGTAGAGAGGTACAATGGTTGCCTTTGTTCCAGCTACAAACCCATTACAGATTAGGGTGGCCACGTAGAAGGATATCCATGCCACCTTGGCAATATGGTTATCAAAGGAGTGGGTGCTATCTACTTGTGGCCACCCTTTTACGTGTTTCATAAGTCAGGAGTAGAGAGGTACAATGGCTGCCTTTGTTCCAGCTACAAACCCATTACAGATTAGGGTGGCCACGTAGAAGGATATCCACGCCACCTTGGCAATATGGTTATCAAAGGAGTGGGTGGTATCTACTTCTGTTCTAAGATCCCTTATAATGTCTTAAGTATGTAGGGGACTACCACCTATGTGATAGTCAGCAGGTGATTGGTGTAATCCAAAGGGGATGTCTATGCACCTTGTGGCATGCAGCTTGAGGCCATGTTATTGACACCAGGTATCCGTCACAGTGATACCCTTATGGAAGGTGTCTGTATCAGCTGGTGAATCAATCATGGCCCCTAGTTTGCAGGCGTCTGAAAACCTATTCAGGGTATGTCCTTCTGTGCTAGCCTGTACCTCAGAGAAGCATATACCAAACATGAGGGGCCCTATGACCGAGGACTGGGGTACGCCAATTGTAACTGATTTACAGTAGGAACTAGGGTATGCTACCCTCACTGTGTGGGTCCTGTCCTTGAGCCACTTTGTATAACATCTTGTGACGTAGGGGTTGATGTGCAGGTGGATGTGTATGTAGACAATGCCAGAATGGGGAACGGTGTTGAAAGCCATTGAGGGGACAAGGTAGGCTGTGTGGACCTCCTTACCCTCATCTACTACCTTGGTAACTGTCTCAAAGGACTCCACCAGGTTTAGGAGTCATGGTCTGGCCCTAACAAATCCAAACTGGGTGGTATCAAAGGTTTGGAGGCCACCAATGTCTCTGTGAATGAGATCCATGATGATGTGCTCCATAGCCTTGCAGAACAGTCTAGTCAGGCATATAGGACAATAGTTCCTCTGGTCCATTGTGGCTCCACCTTTGTGGAGTGTGATAACTGTTGCTGTGCACCATTCAGGGGCCACAATGCCTGATACAAGGCTATTAGGGAATTTGGTGCCCAAGTGGGGAGCCATTTCGTTCTGAAGCTTGGGTAAATCGCAGCCTGGGATGTTGTACCATCACATGGATTCTGTGTTCCTGGCTTTAAAAAGTGCAGCTTGCAACTGCGTAGTTGTGACCGCAGGGATTCTGCATTGTTTCTGTATAGATTTTGGCCCTTTAGGGTGTGAGAGCGGTGTAAAGTTAGCACTGAACTTATCTGCCAGGATGTTGCCAATATCAGTTGGTTCTGTAATGTTCGTGCCTCACTGCTGTATGTCAGAGCAGATGTGGGTATCACCATCAGGAGTAGTGACATACCTCCAGAATGCTTTGTGGTAGTCCTTGGAATGAGTCATAGTAATGTTTACATAGCTAGCTTTGGAGGATGTGATAAGGGATCTCAGATTTCTACTGAGGCTGACCAGGGAGCTACCCCACCCATGGGATTGTACTCTACTTTGCAACAGTCTCCTCCTTCTGTTGTATATTATGTCCATGGCAGTGGACCCCCAGAGTGGCGTCTGTTTCTGGTGGGTACCGTCATGGCTCTGTTTGGGATAGCATGATCCATGAAGTTGTGGAAGTGCTAGTTAAGTGCAGTTGTGTATGATTCAGCGTTTGTAACTATATTGTCCATCTGCACGGGTGTCATGACGTTTCCTACTGCTGTCATAAGAAGCCTGAAGTTGGCTTTGTAGAAATATTGTACTGTGTTTTCCGTGAAGGGTGTGGTTCCAGGATGTGGATAACAAGGGTGATTAGCATACGTTTGGATCTGACCAACGAGGGGATAACCCCAGGTGTGGAACACCAGTCACACATGTTGGTAATGTCCAGGTCTAGGATATTGTTGGCCCTGGTGGTGGTGTGGATAGGTTGATCCAGCCGATTGGAGGTTATGAATCCCAGAAAGCGTAGGCCTAATGTGTCGGTACATGAGTAGGTATCCCAGTTAAGTGTGGGGTAGTGTCAGTCGCACATCAGTAGTTCCTGTTTGAACCCTACTTTCTAGTACACCAAGAAGTGAGGGCCATTAACCGTGGGGTATGGTGCAGAATCTGTAGCAAGCTACAATTTGTATAGCAGTTATGGCCACAGTTAGTTGTACTTGGATTACCTCTGATGCATTGTGCTAAGCAACCAGCCTGGAGGTGTGTACATCCTTGGGAAATATGGACACACCTCCGCCGTGGGTGTTCCGGTCCTGGTTACATGACTGAAAGGTGTGGTTTGAGTAGTAGCCTGTTAGTGCAGGGGTGCTCTCAGGAGCCAAGAAGCAGGTCCCAGTCACTGCAGAGATATTGAAGTGGTCCATTACAAGGATTGCCTCAGGTGAGTGCATTTGAGATGAAGATGTCAAGCACTGAGTAGCATTACCCTCAGGTTTTGCTTGCCTGTTCCTGTTATGGTGGTGAATATGTTATTTGAACCATGCCTAAAACAGGTACTATAGGAGCAGCAAGAGCCTTAGACGTTATCCGTAATCCCAGGGCCGACAGGTGCAGGTCATCTGTGCCAAAGCATCGTGATCTGTCGACCATGTCATTCAAAGCAGACAGATATTGGATACCCTTGGAATGACACCAGAAGCATAGCCAACTGTTGAAGTGAATAATTCAGTCGTTGTACTGCATTATCAGTCTGGACGAATGCAGAATGCTTCTCAGGGCTAGGGCGATACCTGCCTGGGCTACAAGATCAGAGAGCTATTGCATGTCTCTGTACATGTAGTCCAGGAAGTTACATCTCAGGGCATTCACACTAACATGGAAAATGACAGTCATATTGTACCTGTTGAGGAGTGACCTTAGTGCATAGGTTATGTTGCGGATCATGTTACCCGACAGCCAGCTGAAAGTGACTATCACCTTGTGTAGCCTGATGAGTGGGACATCAGTGTGACCGCCTATAGAGTCACCTATGACTAGTGTGTTGGGTATGTTATATCGCCCTATTGGCTGTAGTTGATGGGCACACTTGAGTCTGTGGGCTATAAGTAATTGGTGTTGTGTTGGGTGATGGGGGCTGCCTGGGTTTCTGCTTTGGAGTCCTCTGTTGCCTACACAGAGTAGTATTGAGAGGCTCCACAAATGTTGTAGTCTTACTATGTGTGGCCTGTGGTGGTGGAGATCTAGTGAGACTATGTGATGAGTGCGGTATGGTGCAAACGTTTAACATCACCACATGATTGTCAGGTTCAGTCTGGGTTGGAAAGAGCATTACCTCCAGCATGGCTACATATATGCATCTCCCACAGGTTGTAGTGTTGTATGTTAGGAGGGGAGCATTGACTGTGTACACGAGACAATTTCTATATTGCCTCATGATGCCCATATTCATCATACAGACAGGTGATAACACTGGGAATTGACACTTGGACATGCCTGAATATTTAACTATTTCTCACTAGATATGTGAGGTAAGTGTGTACAGCAGCTGTTTTACTCTAAGCAAGCTGGAAATGTAAGTACAAACAGTGTTGACCTGTAGGAAATGAATAGGATTGAGTGCTATAGTAATTAGTAGCTCATGAAGTGCTTACATGTTCTGAACAAGTGCTGAGCATGAATAAGCAATACAGATAGGGTGTCGGATAACATAAACTCACTGCCCCCCAACAGGTACACAATCACATATCCATGAACACTACAGAGCCCTTGTAACCATAACTATGATGGTACAATGTGCACTCAGGCTGCATGTGACCTGTCCACATCCCTGGTTGTATCATACACATATGGCAAAACAGTTTGCTCTACACATACACATCATGTAAAACATAGCTGTCAGTCTGTGAAAACACTGAATGGTGCACACCAACAGTTATCACAACCCACAAAGTGGAGACACCACTCATAATGTGAGGCACTGCACTATTACCCTGCTGAGTCTCGTCTGAAAGTCCATGAACCTTAATCAACATATATGTTGTTAGCAGTACAGATGTAGATGACAGTACAGATGATTTCACACTGCATATCATACCTGTGACAGGTCATAGGACATCATCACCCATACTGTGTTCCACCTACACTCAGTATACTAGATGTACCTTTGTATGTCACAGGAGTGCTCTGCTAGTGGCCTGTTGACAGAACCAACACTACAAAAGGTGTCTGAGTGACATGTGCATATCACACCAGTGGCAGCTACAGTAAAAAAGGGTTAATGTTTTGTACTCCACCTCATTGTAGCCCATACCACACAGACAAATGGGAGGCATCTGCGTATGTAAATATGTGAATGGCCATGACCTAGGAGCAATAGCTGACTCAGTGTTGTGGACAACATACAGAATGGGCTTTGTGGGTGAGGTGCATGACATATGTGCACAATCTGACAGCTGCATATTGCATTGTCACCACTAGGTTAATAGCCCTGTACCCATGAACTACCACCTAGGCAGCGGTCAACATGATGGACACTGTGTGTAAGGGATGGTGCTGTGCAGTTTACCTCCCTGAGCTAGTGACGTCACCAAGCCTATTAGGTAGTCATAAGAGGCAACCCTAGTCATGACAGGGTGCCATCCATGAGCATGGAGATCATTGTACAGCCATACTCATCACTCAAGTGACCAATATCGGATCACATATCACCTTTAAGGGGTATTGCCCATGCTTGGATGGGCGACACCAGCTTCACAATCCTCATCTCCACTATGCAGCATGCTGCCTACCCTGCATAAAGACATGTCCAACACTGTGATGTTGGACATGCTACACGTACATATCCTGATCTGAAATACATACGTCATGAACAGCCACCTTCCTAGTACAAGGATCGTCACATGCTGGACTGATCCTTGTGCCATACACGTTACATACTCCTGCCATACTATGCAACCTTGTCCAGCAAAGCTGCACATTTCATCTCTGTCAGACATGGTGTGATGACCGCGTGGTAGATGTATCATTAACCATCTGGATCAGTTATGTGGCACTGATTCACCTGGTGGAGGGAATATGGCTGTCAGATACAGCTAGAAAACCTTACATCCTATGCTCATACGTGGCCCAGGGCATACACACTACTACATAACCTTGACTGTACATGCTATAGTTGATAATCATCCCTGCAAATACCATCCGGCTAGCCCTTGTCCCATGTGTATCACATGTGCAACACAGGCAATATGTAGCAGGATGTTGAACTGCTGTACAGTGCCATGTAGATGTATATGGCAAAACAAATGCATGTAAAGGTTTCCGTGCGCATTTCTGCATTGTCACAGGTCATGTCCATTAAGGCAGTGTATGTGTTGATATGTGACATATACACAGCATCAAGTTCAACAGCATTAATGTCGACACATCCAGGCATGTGCTGATAGGTAAGAACACCAGTACAGACAAACAGACATGCCCACATCAAGACAGCATTCACATGGAGTATGAGCAATGTAATGAGGTGACACACATATATGGTGATAATATCCAATCACCATTGGGTGTCACATGTGTGTGACACAAACATGTCAGTGGTGTCAGTGTCATGAAGATTTGCAAAGACAACTGCTCATATGTACTAAACGTAATACACATGTATGTGCAGCTGTATCTCTGTGCATCTCTGAGATACTGTGACCTGTCTCCATCATTATGTCTTCCAGATCAAGACTGCCAGGTTATAGCCACTTGGAGGATGAGGACCTCATACCTTACCTCCAAGATAACTATGAGGTATTGTTCAGCCATGTGCCACAGCATGCCCAGCATACCTCTCAACTGTCCCTGATTTTCAGGGACGTCCCTGATTTTGACTCAAATGTTAGCTCTGTCCCTCTTAATCCCTCCTAAAACTAGTGACTTTTGGAGGAAAGGTGGTGAATTAAACTTAATGAATAATGACAATAATTAAGAGTTATAGACTTCTTTTACTTCAGAAAATGTGTATTAATTCATATGCTCTGATTCTGTCAATGTTTCAAGTTAATAGCACTAATATTTTAAAAGTGTCCCTGATTTTCTCTTGACTTGTCCCTGATTATGTTGAAATTTATCCCTGATTGGTTGAGAGGTTGATTGCCCAGCAGCGTGATGACTGGTGGCAGGAACTTCGCAGGAGGGTTAATGATGTGGGTGGCCATAACCGCACCTACCAGCAGGTGCGCAGACACTGCACGAACCTGATCAGACATGCGAAACAGCATGCAAATGCAATCACCAGGGAACAAGGTACAACATGTGGTGGGCCACCAACTCAGCCCCCACTCACACATACCGAGGAGCTACTGGCCAACCTGGGGACACCATCAGAACAGCATCCACAAACCCAAGCTGCCATTGTGGAGGTGGGTGTCCCCCAACCACCAAACCTGGAGTTGCCTGGTAAGTCACTACTGCACATATAACTATTATATCCCATTTAATTGCATGTGTCACTGTACAATATGTAATGTAACATCATATGCAAGTCTGCTACCCTGTGTATGCACCCATGTGCATACTCCATAGTATATCCTATTGTACTGGTGAATGTGTTAACATGCACATTGCACCCTGTAGCTGTCATACAGTCATGGATAATGATCATACTGCTGTGCCACCCCTATATAGATACCTCTGGCGTGCTGCAGAGACAGCAGGCCATTGCAGGTGAGACAGTTATAAGTATCAGGCATGTTACTGCACAGATCTATTCGCCATGTGGCCAGTTAACACATGTACAGATAATGTATGGTCAGGTCACGATATACAGGTCACATCTTTAATCAATCACACTGGCTACCCATGTGCAATACATACAAACTAAATGAAAAACCGACATGAAACCACAGAAACTGTCATTGCTAGATGTGTGGACAGCTGTGCATACAAGGGTGGAGGTGTTGTTCAATGTGGGAATATGTAATATACATCAGAACAACACATGTGGGGTATGCAAACAGTACTACACAGTGAGCTGGAGTATGGGCAGCCCACAGGATTCACCATTGTGGAATATGCCCCTGCAATGAGTGCACACATTGTGATGTGCCATCTGACATGTCCATGACATGTAGTGTTCCGGCTGCAACATTGTCTCACTATCCCATAAAACATACCCCACATGCCAAACATACAACCCTTTGTCTGCATAACCCTGTGGACAGTGGAATATCTGACATCTATGGGTGTATGTCATATGGGACAACACAGACATGTAAGATAGACGGCCATCACAAACATTTGGCCAACACATGTTCACACATGGCCATGGAGTATGGCCAGAGACATGTAGCAACACACAGTAGATGTGATGTGTTTGTGTGTACACCCTGTTGTACATTGGCTACACATGGTCCAACAATAGCATTTGTTGAATGGTTATATAGCAGATATGGAACACTGGACATCCTACAAGCCTGTGCACAGCTTGTGGAGGCATCACTTAATTCGACCACATAAGATGTGCTGAACATCATGACTGTGTCACAGCATGACAGTAGTCACCTGTACAACATCCACATACATACACAGACACCACATCAGGCCACAGATACAGTACATTTCCCTTGCTGCTGTTGGACATCACTGTCAGCCATGCACCTCGTGTGTGTGGTACACAAATGTCATGTGGGACATGGTGTATTGACAAGTCTAAAAGTGTAGTAACCCCTGCAAGACTCTAGCAGTGATGATGAACATATGCTTGAGGTACAGGCAGGTTTGTCAGGGGATGAATCTGTGCCATTGGTTGCCATTCCACCTATATCCCCCTCTTCCCCGCACGCAGATCTCATGCCAACACATACCCTATCACCAGTGGCCATAGAGGAAGGACAGTTAGCATGTGTTAGCTTGGAACAGGAACATGTGGTGGCTAAGGAAGGTGTGTATTCACACCATGGTCAGTCAAATGACTGCAGATGTGCCACACAGGCATGTGGCCAGTGCTGCTTGTAGGAGGACCTCTGGCCGACATGCACCTGCAGGACAGCGCAGCAGTTGGTGTCACCAGATGCATGTTTCAGACTGTAATGGCGGTACAGGCACGTACTGAATGGCAGAACAGGCAAGGGCAGAGGCTTCAGAGGGCTACTATCTGTTTTTTAAATGACAACATCCAGGCATTGGCAAATGCTCAACAGCAGATTGCTGAAGTTTTGGATAGATGATTGGGTGACATGGTTGGAATCCTTGACCGTGGCATGACAATCCGCGAGCGTGAGCTGTCTCTGCTGGAACATCTGGTAGGAGTGAGGCGTAGAGCATGTGGACATAGGCCAGCTACACCACCTGGTGCAGGTGTACGTGAATGAGCTACCTCACATGCCCGCTCCCATAGTGCCGGTAGCAGCAGCAGCAGTGCAGCTGGTGCTGCGCTGTCCACACCAGGACACAGCAAGCCATGTGGACGTGACCCTGGGTGGTCCCAACAAGGACATGGTTCCAGTGGACATGTGTCATCGCACAGTAACCAATCTGTACCTCTGCCTGGTAGTGCCCGTGCAACCCCTGGCAGGCACAGGTCACATGGCCGTGGCCGGACACCGTGAGCTGTAAATCCTGGTCTGTACAGTCTGGAGCTGTCAATAATACCTCTGTGTAGGCCGGACACATGGCAGAACTGTGTGCACACATACACGCACACACTAGAAACATCTGTAGGGCACCGCAACACTCACATGCATAACAACCACACATGGCCAATTAGATCACAGGCCCTAACCCACACACATGATGTCATCCACTGGTGCAGCCTAGGCCCCTGGCAAACATTATCACCCTGTGCATATGATGATGTCTGTGCCACATCCCTGTCATCCACACCATCAGTGCAGGGACATGCTCATATGGTCTGATGCACAGGGCGAACAGAATAGGGAGATAAGTGTATATTACAATTGTTGTGTACTGTTGACACACAGCAGACATACCATGTAGTACAGGTTTAGAATGCATTGTTTTATGTTCACAGTATGTGTCTTGGTAACAACAGTAACATCATGTTGGTAATGATGCCCTGCTTCCCTCCTTAAGGTCTAATTGCATGTGCCATTAAGTACCAGTATTTTCAGTTTCCCATGTGTAAATGTGGACTACTCACAGGCATGTATGGCAATACCAGCATGCTATACGTAGCTTCAATCTCACCGTTAGAAAGGATGACATTCCAAAGATGTCTACACATCTACTGATCCAGGATCATGTGAGCTGTGTACTAAACTACAGTGGCTAGAGATGTGACATCCATACCGGGTGACATCACAAGTACAGTTACATGGTGCGGGGAGTTTACATAGCGGTCTAGCTGATGTCAAGGGTAGAGGCCAGTTGATAGCATGAGGCCTCACTGTGTAGCAGTAATACACATTCACATTACAGGATGAGAACACACAACTACACACACACACACACACACACACACACACACACACACACACACACACACACACACACACACACACACACATACGCCCGCACTCACGGGGTCAACGACACTGTAACACATGCACACACACACTTGATAGTGTTGAGGTGAGGACCCCTGCCTATGTGGTAATCACCATTACAGTACTGTGCACCCACATGATGCGACACAGAGAATGAACATGTACAGGTAGTCAGTAATGCCTAAGACTGACAGCATCAACAGGGTAGTAGATTGCATCACCTGGAGGGGTTAGGGGTCCTATCTGTTCACTATGGTAGCATACATCCTCACTCCATGGACCAGACAGCCATACATACATACACACACACACTGTGGAGTCCACAATTGAATTCACCTATGTCATGCACATACAGATAGCTAACATGTGTGATACACACACCACCCCTGCCTATGTCTTGCTTTCTACACTGCAGTATGTACAGATCTCTACAACAGTGTACAGGGGTGTGTAACATTTGAGATGTATTCCCCACCATACGTGGCATATTTGGACACACAAGCAAACACACATGGCAGTACTGTGAATCAAACACCTGCTATCTTATGATACATATGACAGAGATGCAGCAGTATTGCCCGCATTACAATGTGTACCGACGCTACCTTTGGCAATTGTGTTGCTATATGCACACAGGAGGTCTTAAGTGTTACAGGCATCAAGTGATTTACAGTCGGTGACACCCTGACCGCTGTGTAGGTTGTATGTCTTCACCTTCAATTAACAGAAACATAGCTTAGTGTTTTCAGATGTTATGGTAGGATGGCTTGTGACACACCTGTGAGCTGTCTTCAGCAAACATCCATCTGCAAAGTTGGCCCACCGCTTTATGTACACCCATCCATCCATACCTGATGTACATCTTACTGTACTGTCAGTATTTTACCATATACAGGTGTCAATGATGGGGCTGCAATGCAACTGCATGTTGTAGTAAGACACAGATCAACTGCAAACATCAGCTACTGCACACGCATGGTAGATGAATGCACACCACTACATGTACATGTGTGTAGGTCCTACATTCCTGTCATTTAGCCATGTTTGTAGGCATTGCAATAGGTGGACATGTGTGATGACATACATGACACATGGACTGTTGTATGATATGATAGTTGTCATGGGTAACCAGTACAGAGGGAATGTTAACTCAGTCAACATTGCTATCACACCTTATGTACTGTTAGCATTCAACAGCCATGGACCTACCTTCCATGTGCATGTGTGTAATTGCTGTAGCCACTTGTCTGCATGAAGGACAGCAACAGCTATGCTATGTACATATGTGTTGTGTGTGTGTGTGTGTGTGTGTGTGTGTGTGTGTGTGTGTGTGGGGGGGCATGTACATATCCACGGCAGGTACATGTATGTCATATCCGAACATGAGTGTGTTTACTGGTGTACAACAACAGTTATCTGTTACAGCTGTATATGACCCAGGGCCCTTGTTATGTGTACAGCTGACCTGGTTATGAACAGTGGTATCTTTGCATTGTATAACACATGATGGAACCGTGTCAGTACATGGGTAGTCTGCACAGTTGCTGTAGAGCTAGCTACAGTCCACTGGTCATGAGTAACATGGTGTTGTACTAATGTATGTTCTGCCACATGTATGGATGTGTGTTGCTGGTCCAAGGACATGGTGATGTCTGAGGGCTACATCCTAGAATGTGGCTTTTGACACTGTGATCTACACCTGGCACATCTGTGATGGCTTTTGAGAGTGTACTGGTCAGTACATGTGAGTGGCCTTCATGTACGTGGGGGCACTGCCACCTGGAGCGGTCTGTAACAGTGTTATGGCCCACATGTCTGTATCTGAGGTATACGGTGGTAGTGCTATTGTGCACAACTGAGCCTTATGCCAGGTGTTCCTCACTGCACAGATGTCAGTATTCCCCATTGTTGGATCTAGATTGGCAGCTGTGATTACGAACGCTACACATCTAGCACTGTTTAGCATTCACATACAATGCAGTTGTTCTCTAGGTGTCAGGATGTTTACCTGGTCTCAGAACATTCCTCTATGAATGGTACTATATGGGCAAAGTAGCCACTCCTGGCAGGACATCACCACGGGTGGTATTAGTGTGCCAGGTTTAGATTGGTACAGCTAAGTTGACAGACAGCAGCAGACATAGTGTAGAAGACCATTGTCAGATATATGTAGTGCAGCGTTCATGCTAACAATGATGACTATCGACACACTGTGTCCTTCTGTGTTTAGAATCAGAGTGCATATAAGACAGCCCTTCTCTATTAAGTGTGTGAGCATGCCCAGTACGCTGTTGTGTAGATGGACACATAGTGCATTCCAAACGGATGTGTGCTACTAAGTGTGTCAGCATGCCCAGTGACACCTTGTGTCGGTTATGTGCCTCTATGTGTATGGGCATGACCATTGTAATCCTGTATAGCGATAGTGGTCATTCAGGCAACAGATGGCCATACCCCACTTCAGGATGGATTCCTACACTGAACACACTGGTTCACAGGTATGTACACTGTAACTGCCAGCACCCATGTTGATGTCCGCATTTCTAGAAGGTCATATTGACTGTCTTGAAAGGTGTAGTGTCTGTGGCGCATCTCATATCCATATAGTATTGTAATAGTGGTCTGTAGATAGGCAGTTGTCCTGCTCACACCACTGGCGTGTGTTTGTCTCCGTCTGCCTTAGGACAGTAATATGCTTTTAGACTCCTCACACTCCATACAATCCCTATCGGCATCTGTTCCATTGTTGATGATGTCACCCATCTAGAAGTATGCCTCTGGGAGTAGTCGTTCTGTAAAATTTCGTAATGCTGTAGTGTGGTAGGTAGTTAGGTCTATGTTCTAATCCCAGCCCTGCAATTGTGTGTGTGTGTCCATCTCTGCCTGGGGAGGGGAATTTAGACTTTTAGACTGCTCTCTCTAATTGCTGATGATGTCACCCACATAGAAGTATGCCTCTGGGAGTGCTGTGATCCAGTAATCTTGGTAGCGTTTTCTGTAACTGCATAATGCTGTAGTGTGAAAAGGTAGTTAGGTCTATGTTCTAATCCCAGCCCTGCCAAGTGTATGTGTGCATTTCTATATGCCTGGGGACAGAGTAATGCTTTTAGAATGCTCACTCTCCATACAATCCCTAGCGACGTCTTTTCCATTGCTGATGATGTCACCCACCTAGAAGTATGCCTCCGGGAGTGCTGTGATCCAGTAATTTCAGTAGTGCTTTCTGTAACTGCATAATGCTGTAGTGTGATAAGGTAGTTAGGTCTATGTTCCAATCCTAGCCCTGCCAACTGTGTGTTTGTTGCCATCTGCCTGAGGACAGAGTAATGCTTTTAGACTGCTCACTCTCCATACAATCCCTATCGGCGTCTTTTCCATTGCTGATGATGTCACCCACCTAGAAGTATGCCTCTGGGAATACTGAGACCCAGTAATCTCAGTAGAGCGTTCTGTAACTGCGTAATGCTGTAGTGTGCTAAGGTAGTTAGGTCTATGTTCCAATCCCAGCCCTGCCAATTGTGTGTTTGTTGCCATCTTCCTGAGGACAGAGTAATGCTTTTAGACTGCTCAGTCTCCATACAATCCCCATTGGCATCTTTTCCATTGCTGATGATGTCACCCACCTAGAAGTATACCTCTTGCAGTGCTGTGATCCAGTAATCTCTGTAGTGCATTCTTCAACCGTATAATGCTGTAGTGTGATAGAATAGACAGGTAGGTGTTCTATTCCAAGGCACAACAGGTGTGTGTGCTTGGCAGTCATATCCTATGTGTTGGTATCTGTGAGTGGCTAGCTCCAGGATGTGTTGAGCGTGTTTTGTTGTTTTCCTATACAGTGTCCACAAATGTCACAATCGCCCAAGAGACTGGGTTGGCAAGACATACACATACATTTGCCAATAGGTCTGGTGAGTAAATGTCAGCAGCCCTACTCTTACCCTTAATACAGTCTGACCCGTGTGATGCAACAAAACACACTTGCCTTGATAGTAACACCAGTACATAATGCAGGAGGCAAATGTGGTTTCCTTTTCATTCTTGTCTAAAGCTTTGGTGCCATGTGGTCCACTGTTGTGATATATATTCTTTATCTACGTATGTGTGTGTATATGTATATGTGTGTGTGTGTGTGTGTGTGTGTGTGTGTGTGTGTGTGTGTGTGTGTGTATATATATATATATATATATATATATATATATATATATATATATATATATATATATATATATATATATATATATATATATATATATATAGATATATATGTGGACATTAGCACACATAAATCTACATGATGGAATACATGTCCTATACTATTGAATGCCTGTACTGGATGATCTGTACGTGATCACCTCGAGTGTACGTATATCTGCCATGACTTAGTGGTAAAGCACATCGTCTGTGGTGTGTAGGGTCCCGGGTTCGAGTCGTGTAGAGACCGGTTAATTTGTTGCTGGGAAGAACAAGGGACATTGAATACGGTGATAGTAAGGCACCTTTAACCAGTTGTGTGCGGATCTGCATGACAGTAAGCAGTGGTTATTATCTTGGAGGCTCAGTATGGGTCATATAACTATGCAATAGAAGACAATACTATGCAAATGAGGTTGAAAATAGTGAATCCCGTTTATCCCCAGGGTGTGATGCAGATCCCATGAGTGTATGTGTATAGATATCCAGGTGCAGGACTCGAATATAGGTGAAAGTATGGGGGGTGTCAGGCATACTGTACGTACATTGGAGCCCTGTGTCTCGGGATTGCTCCTGCCTTAGCAAGCCTAAGCTAGGGCTGTGTCTATAGCTGCCTAGTGAAATTGGGAGGGACAACAGCAGTAGTGGAGTAGTCAAGGTGAACAAGCTGCGCAAACAGGTGATAATTAGCACAATCATCAGATTACATGCCCAGCCTGGCCCAGAACACTATGGTAAAGTGAGCAAGCACCATACACACAGGTTTTTTCCACACTCTACACCACCATTGTATACATGAGGGGTTCATTTCTCAAAACAATCCAACCAAATGAGAAGGGCTGCAGCAGGCAACATAGACCAACATGTGCAGGAGGCCGAGGGTGGTGAGGATGTGAATTCTGCCGAACAACCCTCAGTGAGGAGATAGAGAAGACTTTACAGACCCAGTGTAACGTACCAGGGGCTACATGAGCTGGAGATAGTGGAGCGCTATGGGGTGGACGGAGACCTCCTACAGCAGATTGTTGAGCTGTGCCAGCCACACCTGAGACATCGAACAGGCCATGGGAAACCCATCCCAGTGGATACCAAGGTATGTGTAGGCCTAGGTATACTAGCCACAGGTACCTCCCAAATCACAACTAGGGATATCATGGGGATCTCACAGGCATCTGCATCCAGAGTATTGCACCAGTTCCTAGATGCCATGTCACCACATGCCAGTGAGCACTTACATGTCCTCAACACACGTGAGGGGTTGACCATCAATATGCGGCTCTTACACCAAATGGCAGACTACCCTGGGGTAGTGGGTGCTATAGCCTGCATGCACATATGCATCAAAGCATGACCCTGTGAGCGGGGTAGGGCCTACATTAACCACAGGGGCATCCCCTCCATCAACTGCTAGGTCGTATGCGATGGCCAGGGCATTATACTGAATGTGTGTGCTGGCTGCCCTGGAAGCTATGATGATTCCGATATATGGCATCTGACACAGCTGTACCACACCTTTGCCAGTATGGACATCCCCTACAGTCACCTAGTGGGGGATACTGGGTAACCACTGGAGCCATGGCTGATGACACCATCAGCAATGCACACACACCTGAACAACTACACCATAATGAGGCACATGCACAGGCAAGACATATAAATGAGCGTGTGTTTGGGATGCTCAGGTCACGGTTCTGGTGTCTGGACACATCCGGTGGAGCCTTGCAGTATTCACCAGCTACATGCACCCAAATTGTTATGGCATGTGCTATGCTGCACAATATGACCCTGCGGAACCAGCTGCAGCAGGAACAGCATGGGGCAGGGCCACACAGCCCCCCACCAACGCCAAGGTCTGTACAGGCACAGTGTGACTCAGAGGAGGAACTATCTGACCCAGTAGGTGAAAGGAGGTGTGCACAGTATGACCTGCCCTTGGCAAAGAGGCAACACATGGCATATGCACCGACACAGTAGGTACCCAGGGAATTTCACCCTCTCTGGCTCGCACATACAGTAAAAGGGATGCCAAACATGACACTACCTGTGCTCAGCCATGTATAGGAAGTGCACTGTGTGCATCCAACATAGGCAGCCCTCCAGCACCATCCTCAGGTCTGGCACACCCTCAAGGTAACTCAATCAGCCTACCAATTGGCAGTTGTATTAGAATGTGTTTTTACCTGTAGCTATGGTATGGATGTGAGCATGCAAGGGAATTTGGTGGCCGAATGTTAGGGCAGTGGACAATACATGTCCATAGTGGCACCATGACATCTGTAGCACATACCGGGGTCACAATAGTAGCCAGTAGTACACAGGGTGTCCTAACCCACTGCAGGTTATGGGCTGAACATCATGTGTGTCCATACAGCCCACACAAGTCTCAAACAGCTGGACAGGTGTAGACCAATACAGACAAATGCTATACAATGGCCTCTGGATATGCCCAATGGATGACCCCCCCCACAGACACACACAGACAGACGACAGCAGGCCAGGCAGTTGGATGTAGGTTGTGAAATCTAGGACGTCTGAAACCAATATGCTGGTAATTAAAGCTAGGATCTGAAGTACACTGGTATGCCTCTAGCCAGCACATTAGGTAGGTCCACACACTGAAATGGAGTACCTGGCATACCAGTACAGTAGTAGCAAAAGTGTACAACTGTCAGCTGTGCCCCCCTTCCAACATACACATGTAAAAGTCATGTGCGCCACCTCCGGTGCTGTGTAAGAATGTGGATACAGTTGGATGTCCCCCCACGCTGTGCAGAAATGTAGCAACAGTCAATGCCACATGACTGATGGATACCCTGCAGACACAGCATGCCACCTGTCAGTGTACAACACAGGGGTCGGCACCACAGTACTGACTACCTGGATATGTAACACATGCGATCCAGTTGACCATACTGGGCATGCTCAAACACATGAAGGTATGACAGTAATGTCAGTCGACAACATGCGTAACGGTCATACTGGGCATACTCACACACTTAAACACAAGGCGGCCAGGTCTGCAAACACCAGTGGTCCAGACATATCTGCCAGTACATTGCTATACTGTTGGATGACTGTGCTGTATGGTATGTGTGTGATACTGTCTATTGTCTGTATATATGCCATGGTGTATTGGTAATTCAGATCAGCTGTGTGCGCTGGGTGTTGCTACCAACACTTGCAAAGGACGGTTCTTTGTTTACGGCCAGAACAAGGCCTTTGGATACGGAGTGGGTAAGGCACATTGCAGCAGTTGGGAGTGGTTGTGCGTGGGTTTGCAGTGTTAAGCACTGCTGACCTCTGGTTACAGCTCCTTATACTTGTTTAGACTCCACATTTCTTTAACAGTGCAATACTTGCATACTGGTAGACAAACACGCTTACACCCGCTCGCTCCCTCACTTGCACGTGCACCGACATTGGTGCTTGCATTTGTCCCTCACGCTGGGTGGGCGCAATCCCTTGCGATGCCTATTACATTGGACTATATGATTACAGTATCGGGTATGGCTGACTATTATTCAACGGCATGGCGTTCGACTGTACAGAATCGGCGGCCTGTCCAGTGACATAATCATATTATATGTGTGTTCCTCATACAATCTGCTCCCATCTGGCTGATACATGGGAACCGATACTCTGCAATGCAGACAAGTAAATGTGTTTTGGGAAACACATCTTTCTGCCGGGTCATGCTACCGCATACCTATTGTATGTTTTCCACCTTTTAAATTGGCCGAAGTGAGACTTTGGGATTAACACCTTTCCCTCTTTGCATGGGACAGTCCCTCATTAGGCATATGTGTCATGCGAGAATAATCTAGGCATAGCAAATGTCATGATTACAGGACAATATTATATTCTTCGTTTCTCTAATAGTTGCATGTAATGGTTATTGTATAAATGACACTTCGATATGTTATGTGAAGTAGCATAAGCAACTTGACTGCTGCTAGACTAAGACTTGATTTGTGCTAATATGTATATTTCTGTACTATGCACGGCTGTAGGTATGTTCTGACCTGGTACATCTGACATTTTTACGGAACAGGTCCCACTTTGGCAATTTGTAAAGGTGGCAGCCCTATAGGACCTATATGTAGAGATTTCAGATTTGGCAAGGCAACACATACCCACAGCCAGTAGAAAATTGACTACTTCACCGGTTTGCATAAGTTAAGGTTATTCTTGTAGCATTATAGTTGCTAATACTGTTTCCTATAACATCTAGGTGTTTCAGATACAACAAAATTGTTTTATGAAACCACTACAGACAATATATGGACACTTTTTCTGAAATCACAGGCCGTGTGCCATAACATTCATTTTGCAGGACACAACTGCCCAGTGTGGAGTGTCCCTCACAAAGGCGAACAGATGGTAACCCCAAACTATTATGCTATCATCTACCTAAGGTGGTCGGCGGAATATGCGCTTTCCGTCACTAGCAGACGTCACATACGAATGGGGGAGAATGAACACTGTATCAGGGACACTGCATAACACCCTCAGGGACACATTTAGATGATTGGTTCTATTAACCTGACACATTGACAGTCACAGGGCATATGTATTCATTCACATTTGTCGAGGTACATGCTGTTTATGACTCATACATGTTGTCATTAGTCATTATGTGTATTCCGCCACCTGTCCACCTAATATCACTAGTTCTGGAAGGGTTTAGTTAGGACAGTGTTACATTCTGATTCGTAATCACGGACATCCATGATAATCGGGTACAGGGTACTGATATATTCCCTATGTGTTCCCCCAATGGTTTACGGACTATCCAGTAGATATGCTGTTCAGGTTTGAGAGGTATGAGCATCTGCAGTGCCCACATAGGAATATTAACTACTTCCACTGGGCGGGCCTAATACATCTCTGCCAACCAACACCTGCACACTTAGGCCCATTATTGCATACCCATGATTCACCTACCTGACACCTGTCTACAGCACTCATGACACATACTTACTGTGAGCGCAGCTGGGGTAGGAACACAGCCCTAAACACTGCCCACTCTCCCCATCTCAGGACACATGTTGTACGTTTTGTCAAACCATTTGTTATCAGACTTGCACAACCTACTGTTCCGTGTACAGCTACATCCTGGTCGCGTCAATCATTACAGGTTGCCTAACAGAGTCATTTTTGGCATCCCACAAAGGACCCCATGATCCATGTTTAAAGTGTAGACCTTTCAGATCTCTCCCATTGGTACTTTCCTGCCGGTGGTCTGGAAAGCAGCGGTGTATTTACCTTTCTTGTGTGTCTGTATGTCTCACCGGCCTAGCTGGGGTGGTGTGGGAAGTAGATGTTAGTTGATTGGACCTCCCACTAACATATGCCGAGTCTGAACATATGATACCCGTAATTACTGTACCGTAACCTAGGTATGTACATGTTATATCTACAGTAATATATATATATCTATATATATATATATATATATATATATATATATATATATATATATATATATATATCTTTGTGGTGGTGGTGCTGCGGTAGCGTTGTTGCCTCACAGTTAGATGTTGCCCATTCGATTCTCAGTTAGAGAGTCTTCTGTGTGGTGACATGCATGAACGGCCATTCCTTCATTGAAGGTTGTGCGTTAGGCCCGGCAAGCCAGCATGTAAAACTCTACTGCCAATCATTAGCGGACCGGAGTTCCGCTGTGGCGACCCCTAACCGGGAAAAAGCCAAAAGACGCAAACATATATATATATCTTTGTGTGTATATGTGTGTATGTATATGTATATATATGTATATATATATATATATATATATATGTATATATATATATATATATATCTATATATATATATATATATATATATATATATATATATATATATATATATATATATATATATATATATATATATATATATATATATATATATATATATATCTTTGTTGTCATTAGTCATTAAGTGTATTCCGCCACCTGTCCACCTAATATCACTAGTTCTGGAAGGGTTTAGTTAGGACTGTGTTACATTCTGATTCGTAATCACGGACGTCCATGATAATCGGGTACAGGGCACTGATATATTCCCAAGGTGTTCCCCCAATGGTTTACGGACTATCCAGTAGATATGCTCTTCAGGTTTGGGAGGTATGAGCGTCTGCAGTGCCCACATAGCAATATTAATTACTTCCACAGGGCGGGCCTAATACATCTCTGCCAACCAACACCTGCACACTTAGGCCCATTATTGCATACCCATGATTCACCTACCTGACACCCCTCTACATCACTCATGACACATACTTACTGTGAGCGCAGCTGGGGTATGAACACACCCCGTTCTCCATGTCTCGGGACACATGTCGTACATTTTGTCAACCCATGTGTTATTACACTTGCACAACCTACTGTTCCGTGTACAGTTACATCCTGCTCACGTCGATTACCACGGGTTCGCCTGTATGTCGAATTTTTGGTGTCCCGCAAGGGACTCCGTTATCCATGTTTAAAGTGTAGAACTTGCAAATCTCTTCCACTGGTACTTTCCTGCCGGTGGTCTGGAAAGCAGCAGTGTATTTACCTTTATTGCATGTCTGTATGTCTAACCAGCCTAGCTGGGCGGTGTGGGAGGTAAACGTTTGTTTATTGGACCTCCCAGTAACATATGCTTGGTCTGAACATATGTTACCCGTAATTGCTGTAACGTAACCTAGTTATGTACATGTGTATATCTACAATGACATATATATATATATATATATATATATATATATATATATATATATATATATATGTATTTTTTTAGTGTATATGTGTATATATCTATATATGTTGTATATATATATATATATATATTTTTTTTTTGTATATGTACCTATATATATGTATATATATATATATATATATATATATATATATATATATATATATATATATACACACATCTGTGTGTCCATTGACCAATACATTTCCTGGACATACGCACTTACACATGTGTATTGGGTTTCATCTCTGCTTCAACAGCATACTATTGCCTTAGTCATTATGACACCGACACTTCACTCTGCTTAACTTGTAATCGGTATTTAGCACGTTATACAGTAGACAGATGTCGCAATTTGTTCATGTACGGAGTACTGATGATAACTGTGATGTGATACAGTGTCATTTGATCTATTCTTCATCTGCACAGCCTATTATTCCTGCTACTGTATTTGTTTCTGTGCACATTCCTATTATTTATGTCAGTAAATGGAGTGCATGTGTTACAGGGAATGTACTTCAACATATTGATGTCTGCATGAGTATATGCATATATACCTATTACGTACTAGCTGACCTACACGGGCCACTCCATTGGAACCGACGCAACCAACACTGGCACTTGTGTATCCATAATCGCATAGCCATAGTTTCCCCACCCACCTGTGTTGAGTTTCCATGCGTAACAGCCATTATCCACCTGATATCGCAGCCATGACACATCTTTAAACATTGCCCTCTCCAGAGTGTTTGGGGCCCTACACACATTTTGTACTGCCTCGTGTATTCACAGGGTCTCCCGCCATTTATATTTGCACATATGTGCCTTCCTGGTGTTATGGATTACGGCCATTTGCGGGTTACATGTGTAGGTGGTCACAACATGAACTACATTCCGTCTGTGTGTAATGTTGATGTAGCAGTTCAACGATATTATGGCCACTGGTATAACCCTGCCTCTGGTGTGAATAGCGGTGCTCTACTCACTCTTGGGCAGCTTTATCTGACATACACTGCAAGCACTATATAATACCTTAGTTGTTCTAGATTCCCTTCACAACCCTTGTGTATGCTTTATTCTTTCTGCGTTCATTCTTACAGTATGTATATATATATATATATATATATATATATATATATATATATATATATATATATATATTTTATGTCTGTGGATATATATCTATACACGCACACACATATATATATATATATATATATGTGTGTGTGTGTGTGTGTGTGTGTGTGTGTGTGCATATATATATCTCTATATCTATCTATCTATATATATATATCTATATACATATATATATATATATATATATATGTATATAAGTTACATCTGTACATAACAACATACATTTGCTATGCTGGGTGCTGCTTACACCCACGCAGGTGCACTCGTATATGCTTACTGTGAGTTACATATGTTTACTGCCACTTCTTTGTGCTTACGTGTGCCTTATTCATTATGACAGTACCACTTTGATTGAAGGAATCCGGTTAATGGCCCCATGCAAAACACACATTCACCTTTATATGTTTAAATGTTGGCTTTACAGCACAGAGGCATTCATTACACAAGAAAATGATATATGCTATAGTCGTACTTAAACCGGGAATGCCTTTACATTAGGCGGATGCTCTAACCACTACACTATTGGCATTCTGCTTCATTTATATGTATACCCATGGTTCATAGCTACTCTAACATACGCCTCACCACTTCACTTACACAGCAGGCATCCATTCTCCTGCTGGGAAAACCGCAGTACTACACATGTGACATTCCCTACAGACGCAGGGGTTTGGACACCTCTGACCAGATTATTATGTTGGCACTACATAATATAGGGTGGGGGGTGGTTCCACTGGTGTTTCCCTTCGTTAAGATTTACAATGCTTTATTGTGACCATGTTCATTCATTCATTCATATATATATATATATATATATATATATATATATATATATATATATATATATATATATATATCTGTCTGTACATACACCTACATACCTATTTACATCTCCTAAACAGTTGAATGTACACCGCGCATCCCCACTGCCTTTACCTCCCTATATCCGAAGGATATTATTCTGGCCATCACTTATGACTTCACTACAGCTATTCAATAGTACTGTCAACAAATGTGACGGTTGGTGTACATATGTGTACGGACCTCTCAAACACTCAGGGACTAATTTCAACAGGGACAAGGCAAGGACAAATCAGGGACAATCATGGACACTTCTACAATATTAGTACTATTAACTTGAAACGTGTTGACAGATTCAGAGCATATGTATTAGCACTTATTTTCTGAAGTTAAAAGCAACTATTACTCTTAATTATTGTCATTATTCATTCAAGTGTCATTCAACACCTTTCCTCCAAAGGTCACTGGTTTTATGCGTGATTAAGAGGCTGGCCTGTTATTGTGCGAATGCTCTGACCATTGGTAGGGTTGCCAAATTTTCATATGTCCGAGATGGGATATATTCTGGACACACCAGATTGTTTAGGTCAACACATACCCATGGTCAGTACAGGGTTTAGAACATTAATTATTTTCCTAGATGAGAGCTTATTCCTGTAGCACTTTAGTTGCTTATTCTGTTTCTTGTACGATTTTTGTATTTTACATCCAAAAATGACTGTTTTAGGCAACTGTTACATGAAATATGGTACATAGTTATTTCCTACAGTCACAGGATATTTGCCATTGTATCATTCTTGGTCAGGACACACCTATCTATACAGGGACTGTCCCTCACAAAGTGGGACAGGAGGTACCCTGCTTATGTCAGCGCCTTAATCACCCTATATCCAAGTGCCACTATGCGAATGTGTACAGTGTATTTTCTCGATAATTCATGTGGGGAGACGTGCATCACGGGCAGGTGTTTCATCCCGGGTAGTAGGTTCTGCATGACTGGCAGGAGGCTGAGCAGTCCCGTGAACCACTACTGCACATACAACTTGTGTCCAGATGTCTACAGGACTGGACATCGTGTCGTGATACCAAGTCTGATGTTTACACAGGATACTTATCCCATGAGGGATATCCAGAAATTGAACAAGCAAACGACCTTCGATTTTTTTGGACTTACGAAAATGTGATAGGGTTTTACATGCAAGGGATACATAGTTTGCAATCCTGACACTGCCTAGGGTGACATTGTCTACTAGATATGAGTAGTGGTCAATATGTGCAGATATGGCTGCACCAAGTTAGTAGCCCGAGTATGGCTGGATTTGGTAGATGTTCAGGAATGGGGGCGTGTTGTGTGCTGTAAAGGGGATGATGGATATTCAATTATGCATCCAGGTGTGTTGCAGTTGGATGGCTTAGTTCCATCCAGACCATTATGTGGGTTTGTGCTGGTGACGTTTCTGTACATGTGTATCGCACATTTTAATATTCATATGTTTGCGCGATTGTGTTCTACAGTATGTCCTGTCAGGTTGTATTGTGGATATGTATGTTTGTTCTTTGTATTTCTTTCTGATTCACCCACTGCTCCCTCATACACCTCCAGTTCACCTATTGTGCATCCAACACAGTCTCGCCTTTGCGGATTATTACATTACCCCCCCCCCACACCCATATTCCACACACTCCATCCATCCCTTCTCTGGTTGATGGCCCATGGCACGGTCAAGGGAACACATTGCATACACTACATATCTCTGGTACCAATGTGGTTGTGAGGACTACCCTAGCATTTTTCACCTTCCACATGCTGTACATCATGCAAATAGGTACACGCAAATACTTACCTTTCATGACATGGTAGGTACACCTGGGTAATACCCGTTCATCTTTGACACATCCTGACAAGAACATCTTGGACCGCAAATGGGCAGATTTTGGCCGAATGCTCTGACCATTGCTAGGTTTGCCACCTTTTCATATGGCCAGGATGGGATATATTCCAGACACAAATCAGATTCTACAGGACAACACATACCCATGGTCAGTACAACGGATAGTACTTTTGTTTTATGCCTACATGTTAGCTTATTGTTGTAGCAGTTTATATGCTCCTTCTGTTTCGTTTACTTGCTTATTCTATTTCTTGTAACATGTGGTATGTTACATATGGAAATAACTATTGTATGTGACTATTACATGCGATGTGGGACATAATTATGTCATATGGTCGCAGGATATTTTACATTTATAATGGTTTTGGTATGGGCACAACTGCCCAGATGTGTACTGTCCCTCACAATGTTGGACAGGTGGTAACCCTGACCATTGGGCTAGACTTAGCTATTGGCGGCGTGCTAACATGATGCGTTTCACTTCCACTTGGTATAACTATCAACACTGCATTAGAATACAGGCACACGGTTTTAAATGTCATTTGTTCGAGGGATGGAGACTCAATATTCGCTAACGTGCATTTGTGTTTGCTTCTTAATTTTGTGTTCGCAAGAACTGTCTTGCATGCTTTGCATACATTTCAGTATCCATGGACACTGACAGGTGTGATTACTATTGCAGGCAGACTGTAATATCCAGCATTTTAGGTTGCACGTCAACAGCTGACATTTCCATGCCTCCGTGCGGTGCTGCAACATGCCCCATGCACTCACGCTCCTTTCCTATGCATGTGGATGTGGCGGCAGCGCGCCTTCATTAATATGCATATGAAGCTACTGTGCCAACTGCACGCCACACGGTCAGTGCAAGCCTAACGCCGGTCTTGCTCTGAGCTTCATGAATCCCGGGGATTGTCATTCAAACCAGGCAGTTTTGTGGCATTCAACCTTAACTGCTAAACCATCTCTCTGTACTCCTAGTATGTTTTCCTAACTCCCACTCCTGGAATTAATGTTCACTTTTTCTAAAAAAAAAGAAAAAATCCCTTAAAATCTTTCCACACAATTGAATGCTTAAATAAGGCAATGCTCATTGCTTTATGCTTAATGTCGTAATTATGTTTGTATATATTTGTCAACATTGTGCAATGAAGAAGTAAATTAAAGCATTTTCAAAAATGAAATTTACATTGCATATTCTAAGATTGATTGCCTTCTGTTTGATATGCTTATGCAAGGTACTGCAAACAAAGAGGAGTATGCTTTTTAGAGGTTGCAACATCTCATTATACTTTTTTTTTTTGGTATCCCCAAAATTCATTAAGACCCCAGTAATCTACCTTCTACAAAAATGTGTCAGCAATTGAGTCTAAGATGGAACCCTTGGCTATGTTTATTGATAAAAAAGTTAAAGTAGTTGTTTGCAGATCAGGACTATATTTTAAGGAATTCTTTGCATTTATTTAAGCAATTTAACTTATGTGCCATATGATGAAAATTTGGTATTTGTAACTATAGATGTGGTGAACTTTTAAAGTGTGGTTTCTCATTCTACTGGTTTGAATTGGTTCTTTGAACTTTTATGTGAGAATGGTAAATCATCTGATGTTTATTTAAACAATTTTTTTAGTTTATGGAAATGGTTTTAAAATACAATTTTTTTAGTTTTGAAGGTGGATACTCCCATTAAATAACAGGTATGGCTATGGAGGAGCATGTTCCCCATGCTATGCAAACATTATTTTGACAGTGTAGGAAGAAAGCTTTATTTTTACGTCTGAATTTATGAAGTTGATAAATGTTTATTATAAATTTTTGAAGATATATTCATTTTGTGGAAGGGAGGAAGTGATGATATGGCAGCTTTTTTAGAGTTTATTTCACAAACAACATCCTTCCTAAGATTTACAGCTCACACCTTAGTGAATCCATTAATTATTTGGATATTCCCATTAATAAGGATGTTAATACAGGGAGATTTACTTAAAATATCTATAGGAATGAGACATTTTTAAACTCTTATCTACATTACAAAGACATGCGTCTGGAGGGTTTCTCCCCGGGCCTCCACTGAAAACTGGCTTTGTTCCAAGTCGGACTTTACTGGTAAACAGATGTTAAATAAATAAAATAAATAAATTTCAAAAGCGCCCATCAATATTTTCAAAACAAGAAGATTGGTCTAGATATCCAGGATAGTTTCTGAGCATGACATATTTACTATGGAAGTTGATAAGTTTCTGAGCATGTTCAAAGAACAGGGTTATCCTGAGGATTTATTAGGGAGATGGCACACTAATGTTATGGAACATAGGCACTCTAGATTTAGGCTGATTGTAAAGGACTTAGATAGTTATGTGGTCGAGAATACAAGAGTGAGTGATACTAAATGGAGGACCATAATTTTACTATATAGTTAGGATGCTAAAGAGATCTGAAACATTACAAAAAGGAACTGGGATCTGGCATTCCCCTTCAAATTAAATGCAAAATTAGGAGAAGAACCTGTAACTGTGTTTATGAGAGAGAGAAATGTAAAACTATTTTTGAAAAAAAAAACAAGAACAATTTTGTAGGTAGTAAGCAAGAAAGCAGAATGGTGAAATGTGGCTATTGTAAATATTGTAGATACATTTTGGATGGTCCTTATCTTGTAGTGACAGAATATGCTAAGACCATTACAAGCTTGAGTTATTATAATTCTGAGACTACAGGGGTTGTATACCTTGTTTCTTACTCCACCTGTGAGGCATTCTCTTTGGGAAAGATGGAAAGAATGTTGAAAAATAAGACATATGAAGATTATAACATTAAGCATAAGGTGTTGAATAGTGTCTTACTTAAGCATTGAACAAAGTGTAGAGATTTTAAGATTTATTTTTTATTATTTTAGAAAAAGTGGAAATCAATAGGAGTGGGTGTTAGAAAAGCACACTGGAGTAAAGAGAACTGGGTTAGCAGTTAAGGCTGGATGCCACAAAACTCCCTAGGTTGAATGGCACTGTTTCTTTAAACAGTGTGCTAAAGTTATGATCTGCACAATTATGATTGTGTTTGAAAACTATAGGATATATTAGCAATCAATTATTACCTTGGGATATGACATATATAAAACAGGATATTTATTTATTTGGTTTAATATATTTTATAAGTATATTTTATTTAAACACATTACATTTTTTATTCAAGTACAACTCCTATATTTCATTGTGCATATCTTCTCACTTTCAAGTTTTGGGATGATTTTATGATATTGTTGGTTATAATTAGTTGAGTGAGTGTCATGTGACTAGGAATTAGTAATTAGATAACTGTGTAATACAAATGCATTTATTCTGATGAAGTCTCATTTCAAAAGGGACAAAAGCATTTAACTGGTTTAATAATTGCTTTTAATAATAAAATGTATTACTGTTCTGTTGTGGCATGCTTGTCCAGTGTGATTTGTTGTTTTTCATTGGTGGTTATAATACACACTGCAGCTACCTGCCAGTTTTTTGTTATTGATTAGCAACCTCTGAAGGCATGCAGTAACTTTACATCAGTCCTGTCCTTATTCTACTATCTGGACTCCAAGAAAAACTTTTCCTACTAAAAAGTTCAGGCTAGAGATCATATGACACTTTAAATATCCAAACAGCATAATCGTTTGAAATACAGACCAAAAACAATTCAGAAGCCACTCTAATTACACAGCAGCTTAAGACCAATATCCCCAGTTAAAAATACCAAACAAAAATAATGTGATGAAGCCAAAGTGCTCTCTTTCAGGTTATTACAATTATTTCAGTTTGGTCAACCAGCTAGTGCAGAAAATTAAAGTTCTGAGCCTGTTAATGAGCTGCTTCCTGTGCCTGGTGTACATGGTTTGATTTCTTCTGTCTTCCTTTATTCTGAGCCTGTTAATGAGCTGCTTCCTGTGCCTGGTGTACATGGTTTGATTTATTCTGTCTTCCTTTATTGACTGTGTGTCTCTGAACAAGTAATTTAACCAGACAGTGTGCCTGAGTCATCTCTGAAAAGGGACATTTTTTCCAGTGGGCTTACTCGTTCAGCAACTGGGTAAAATAAATAAATTAAAAACACTTCTAAAAAACTTTAAAGTATCCAAGCTGAAATATATATTCCCTGAATGTAATATAAAGTCTTATTCATAGCCATATCATCAATTAAATTCTACTAAAGTTAATGACCTCTCTTCATCAATATTCTTTCTTATCTTTTTCAGATACACCTACAGACATCTTTGACATCCCATAACACAAGTCTATTGACAAACCACTTTTCTACTTTAAAGCCGTTTCCTCCAAAACAGTCCTAGAACATTTAAAAAACAAGGACATCACCTAAAAATAGTAGTTCCATACTTATTCAGCCTAAATGAATGATTATGGCTCTAAATATCTCTGAAAAATGCTAAATGTTATCTTCAGTCTTTGCATTTCATTCACTGCATCACTGTTTTAAATACTGCATCAACATTCCTCTTTCCAAATTCAATAATTTATTAATACCCAATGACTTCAGGCCCATTGAAAACATTTGCCCACTGGCCAAAATCTTAGAAAAAATTATCTACCAACAACTATTCAAGAATGTCCACACTTCTCATATTCTCTCAGAAAAGACCCATGGCTTTAAGCCCAGATATACAACTTTTACTGCCATCTATTCACTTACAGAACACACTATCTGAAACATAGATAAAGGACTATTCACTGATGTGCATTGATTTGGCAGCCACGGTGGTGCAACGGTTAGCATTGCCGCCTCACAGCAAGAGGTTCTCTGGTTCGATTCTCGGCTGGGGTGCCTTCTGTGCGGAGTCTGCATGTCCTCCCTGTGGTTGCGTGGGTTTACTCCGGGTGCTCCCATTTCCTTCCACATCCCAAAGACATGCTGTAGGTGGATTGGACACTCTAAATTGGCCCTAGGTATGAGTGTGTGCATGTGTGTGCCTTCTGTTGAAGGTTGGGCACTGGGCTGGCAACTCAACACTGTAAAAAATCCACTGCCAATCATGAGCGAACAGGTGATCCACTGTGGTGACCCCTAACTGGGAAAAGCCGAAAGAAGACTGATGTGCATTGATTTAAAAAGCCTTCAACAATGGTAATCATAATATTCTTCATCTTCACTTTAAATCTAAATGCTGTGGCTTCTCTGATAATGTTTGTAATTGGTTTAAATGCTATCTAACAAAACCATTACTGTTTCTTCTAGTCAAAACTTTCCCTCTGCAGGCTTTCTGTCTCCTTTGGACATTAGCCTAATGTAACATAATGTAATGAATCAGGTATTGTTTCTAAACGTTTCACATTTTTTCAATAAATTCTGCTGCAGTGACATTGTATCAAGTATGATCTTGGAAAGTCTGTTTCTTTGAGTACTATCTATTTTTAAACTTTTGATTCTCCATGTTTATAGTCACTCTTCCCCACTTTTAATAAAATAATATTAAGGGGGTATACTATAATTCTACCCTTGGTCAACTAATCTTTTCTTTATTAAGTGATGTTGCCACGTCTTCATCATCTGAAATTGGTCCTGTTTGCAGATGAAATTGTACTAACAAATTCCAAGAAAAATATTTCATCACAACAAGAACTATTACTATCAGTCTTTAAACTGCTATAGAATTGGCTATGTTCTAATAATCTTACCATCAATACTCAGAAAAAAACATATTGTTTTGCACAACAAAAAATTCCATAATGTCACATTCCCAACTGTCAAAATCCTAATGGCTTATCACTTCTCTCAGTAAAAGGGCAAAGATATGAAGGGGTAGTAATAGGTCAAACACTATCCTTCCCTGTTATTTAGTAACACAATTTCAATGGGTAATCAGAGAATTAAAATTAGTATATAAGATCTCATATATTGTACTTTTTGAAGAAAGACATGCTAAAGCCCTTAATGATTTTATTCTTAGGTTAGTGTATGCCTTATCCATAGCAATCCAAAACTCATACCACAACACCTCCATTTTACAAAAAGCTGAAAATTAAACTCTAATATTTAATCACCTTTCCCAGTCTCGAGAATATCACTGAATAATTATTTAAAAATCAGTCTTCAAAAGCAAAGTGGCTTCCAGTGGTACAAAGATCTCCCTTTCCCCTGAGCCCATAACATGAATCTTTCTTCTGCCCAAGATGTAAACTCCTATCCCAGTTTTCTTATCATAGGTAGCTTTAGGCACCAGCAAACCCTGTGGTCGCTGGGGCCTCGAACCACAGCAAAGTTATCTTGTCTTGAAATGTATTAACATGTCAAGTCAAACCAACAAAAGCTAGTACAGCGATCTTGTGTACTTAATAAACCAGGTGGGTAATAATACAGCAATAACCCATGCCTGGGTGTGGGTAATGCTGGATTTACCCATGGTTGGCGTGGTTTAGTCATGAGGGTGAAGCCCGAGTGGCCAGACAAAGCCAACCGTGGGTAAATCCAGCATTACCCACACCCAGAAGTGGGTTATTGCTATTATACAATGACATTATTTAAGAAAAAAAAATTACTTTTCTTAAATAATGGCATTGTATAATACCTCCTTGCTGCCCTTCCGCAGCTGTCTGGTATTCTGAGGCAGTTTTGATGTACTGCGCATGCATATGCCTACGCAGTACATCAGAGCTGTGGAAAAAAGCAACGGAAAAAGCAAGATCTCCATTGCTTTTTACTGTTTCGATATGTTAAATGGGTTTAACATAGCGAGACAGCTTTTTTACAAACTGTTTCACTATGTTAAATGGGTTTAACATAGCAAGACGGCTTTAAAATAAGCAACGGAGATCTCCTTGCTTATTTTAAAGCTGTCTCTATGTTAAACACATTTAACATAGAGACAGGTTTAAAAAAAAGCAATGGAGAAAGCAAGATCTCCGTTGCTTTTACACTATTGCTATGTTAAAGGAGTTTAACATAAGACAGCTTTAAAAAAAGCGATGGAGATCTCCGTTGTTTTTTTTAAAGCTGTCTCGCTATGTTAAACTCCTTTAACAGAGCGAGACAGTGTTTTAAAAAAGACTTATACTAATGGAAAAAGTCTGGGTGACCGGACCTTTTTCCATTAGTATAAGTCAATTTGCAACGTGCATGCTGACCAATCAGCATGCACATTTCGGAATATTAATGGGGGGGTCATGGTATAATAACTCTTATTTATGCCTCCATTAAAATTCAAAGATATCTCAGTTATAGTAATAGTGTTTTATCAAGTAACAGGCTTCACAATTTCATTAAATATTTTATCACTGACATAGTGCCCCCAACTTAGTTAAATCCTACTGGTAGACATTGTCCCCACTAAAACTAACAAGATAACTAGCTTAGGTATCTGCAGTACCCATGGCTGCAGGAGGACCTCTTAATTATCCTTTACTGTGTGGGGGCCTCACAAAAGCTGTTGCTGTTTGGAGAAAATGATGGAAAAAATGTATTAATTTTATGATTATACTCTTTAACTGAACAGAACTGTGATATGACCTTGTTAGGATAAAGTTGATAATGAACATGCGCAAGGTAAGTGCTAGAGATCAGCAGCCCAGAGTGACCAGTCTCCTACTTTGGATTTTAAGACAAACTCATGCTTCCAGTCTTTATGGATGATTTTCTCTTTCAACGAGTTTTATAAATACTGTCATAACACCAGATACTATAACTCTCAACTTCTTTGCTCAGGAATTCAGGGCAAATCCAAAAATAATAGCAGAATAAAGGCTCAAAATCGGGGAACACATTTTAAATATTATTCTAATTCACTTAAAAATAAAAAAAAAGTTTATAATATAATAATACTTAACTAAAAAATGGTCCAGCCATTGTAGTCATCCCCCCCGAATCTACTACCCATACACCTAATACTCCTCCTTACCCCAAGTTTATTTCTAACTTTGTTCTCCCTCCACTTCCTCCCTGTCTATCTCATCTATATTATATCAGACTGCTCCCATAAAAACATTTACTTCAACCTGTCTGTCTTTTTGGACATCACCTCCTTACTTCCCTATATCTTCCATCCTACGTATGTATACAACCTCTCTAAACCTATCAATAATCCCACAGGTATTATTAATTTAATATGCCATTTTACCCTGTTTGTAAATTTTTGCTGACTGTAACTGATTTTTGTTAAATTTTATCGCTCAGCAGAACCTCTCTCAGTCCAACTTTTGCATATATGCTGTCTACACCTAAAAATCAATCATGTTGCTATTAATCATTTCATTTACTATTGTAACCTGATAGTAATTTCTTGCTGAAGTGAATTTTGTTAAATTCTATTCTCTGAGGAGCTTTTCTCCCCAGGTCTCTGCTGAAAACGAGCCAAAAGCTCAGTCAGACTAACCCGGTTAACAAATGTAAAATAAAAATAAATAATAAAATAAATAGAATAACGGATTTTGCATCAACATGCATTTTTTGACACTCTTTGAAACTTTGATCTTTGGATTTGTTGACTGTCTATAATCTTGCAAGATTTACCAGCAACTGAACTTTTTATGAGGGTCAGAGCACAGTTATGAAGCAAAATCAGGGAAGGTCTGTGAAATCAGGCACAGTGACTGGTATGCATTACTCCTCAATGAGGTAAATAAAAGTGTCTTACCGCTGCTGCTGTTTGAGTGCTAAACAATAGTCACTGATCCGGTGTGGGAGCATAAGTGTTGCACAATGTATTGTTATTTGCAGAAATAAGTGTAAAACTAATATTGATATGGCATATGCTTGTTTGTGTATCTAAAAAAATCACTGATTTGTATCTGTGCACACACAGAATAATGCCAGGACACATACTTTACTTTTCTGGGCATCAGAAAAAAATGCAATTAACAAGTAAAATGAAGGAATAAAATATATCAAAGAACATTCAGATACTTAGATCTTCTAGGGGTCTGGTGGCCTCCACTCCCCATTCTGTAAAAATAAATTTCGACTTAGGCTTAGTGGTGGTTTCTGCTCTCAACCACGCCTATTCTAAAACCAGCCCTGCTCATATGTGGGTGTACAAAAGGTTTCCACAGGCTTTGTGGGGGTTGGGGGTTGTCTATTCATTATTTCCTTAATTTTCATTACAGTCAAACCTTAGAAGTATGTGCAGGAGGTCATTAGATCTTGTATTTGGGCAGGGGACAGTGTGGTCATTGTTTCTTTTACTTTTCTCACAGACTTCAGAGGTGTACAAAGAAGGTTATTATAGCTTGCAGTGGGGCTGTGTACTGTCTAGGAGCAACAAAGTGGATTGCATTGATGTAATAATTGTTTACACTTTCTTGACAATCACACATCAGGCATTAATACAAATTACTACCTTAGGGGGATGGGGTGAGGAGGTATGTGATGTATATGCATGACAGCAATCCATTGAAATATGTAACTGTGGTCATTTGAGCCTCTGCTTTCATCCCAATCTAGAGATGCACAGGCAATGACTGTCATTTTTTGGGAGGGGGCAGGGAGGCAGTTAGCATTTCCAGACAGGACCTGTGTATCCTCACAACAATTAGCTTGTACCCGCGGTGGTGGTGCTGCGGTAGCGTTGTCGCCTCACAGTTAGACGTTGCCCAGTTAGAGCATCTTCTGTGTGGCGACATGCGTGAATGGGCGTTCCTTCATTGAAGGTTGTGCGTTAGGCCCGGCAAGCCAGTACGTAAAAATCTACTGCCAATCATTAGCGGACCGGAGTTCCACTGTGGCGACCCCTAACTGGGAAAAGCCGAAAGAAAGAAACAAACAAACATTGTGAGCTATTTTGTCAGCCTTGAACAGTAAGCCTTGTCCATGACCTATGTCTTCCTTGAAAGAAAAAAATAAGACAAACTGTTTTCTTATTTATCATTAGATCTTCCCAGAGCATCTATAATGCTATGGCATTTGGGGGTCCAACTTAACTGAGTAATTTTCTAAATGGTTATTATTGTGCTGTCTTGGTCAAGAAAGGTGTATTGAAAATATGCAGTTAACTAAAGATGAACAGCAAAACAGAGTTTTTTCCTTAATCATTATGTCTGTTCAAACCATCATACGATGAAAAAAGTTATGTACAAAAAAGACTTTATAATGTACTTCAGAGCATATAGAAAGTTATAGCTTCTTAAAAAGGTGAAAGAATTAAGGCAAAATCTGAGAAAAGGAAGATAAAAGTAATGTGCACAGTGTGGAGAGCCTATGATGGGGGGAAACAGAGGGGAGCAGTGGAGGATGCATGCATGTGTGTGTGTGTGTGTGTGTGTGTGTGTGTGTGTGTGTGTGTGTGTGTGTGTGTGTGTGTGTGTGTGTGTGTGTCTGTGTGTGTGTGAGTGTCTGTGTGTTAGCAGGATGAAACAGTAGGCAGTGACTAGGGCGCCATTTCCCTTAAGTCCAACACTGCACATAGAGTCACTATAATGTATCACTGCTGCAATTAAATGCCAATAACTGTGATAGGCCAACATAGTGTGCCACACAGGCTTATCATAATCTAAGAGTATGGTAGCTACAGGCCAGTCTGTGAGTAGTACTCCTAAAAGTTTGCAGCATGAACTAAAATATTGCTTAGGAGCAGAGTGGCAGTAACAGGGTAATACTTAGACTAGAAGTGCCCAGAGGGCCCCAACTTGACATTTGCTGGGGCCCCCAAAAGTACCAAAACCATCCCTATTAGTCTCTTAAAAGCCAAAAAGCTTTACAATTTTACAACTTATCAGCTCCATATCATGTCTCTTTTGGTATGAAAGCCTTTTCTAAAATAATCTCCACTTAGAACTAATTACTTGCTAATAATGGAAAAATAGACAATGTCATCAATTTTGGAAAGCAAGTCACACTTTACTTACAGAAGCCAGCACAATGTACATGCTTCACTGACCATGATGAACATTCATGTATTCTAATCTTCTTATGCTTATTACACTACTAATGCCACTTTGTCTGCCTTCTTGTTTTAACAGTGTATTAGTATGTATCGATCTTACTGTATGTTTGTACATTATTCATATAGGTTCATAGGTTCATAGGTTCATGCTAGGCTATCTGCCCTGGGGCAATTATAAGCCTAGCCCGATTTTGTATGGCTTACGCCGCCCCTTGATTTGAGTATACTGTGCCCTTTTTAAGGTTTAGTTTACTGTGCCTCTGTCTAATAGTGACATGGGAGTAATCCCTGGGACAAACCTACGATCCCCCATCCACCTATCGAGATTCTTCTTGAAGAGATTCAGTGAGGTGCTCTGCCTCACATGAACTGGAATTCTATTCCAGAGCGAAGGGAGCCTCTGGGTTATGAACCTGTCCCTCCAGCAAGTTCTATTTATTTCTGTGCTGAGGTTCAAGTCCCTCCAGCGTGTGGCTCTAAGGGATTTAGATTTACTGAGGTGGAACATGTCCATTAATTCTGGATTTGACATAGCTTTGTATGTCAGGCATAGATCGCCTCGAAGTAGGCGGTATGCAACTGAGTAGAGCTGGAGTTTTTTTAACTGAGCAGCATATGGCATCTGTTTGAGACCCTTGATCCTCTTGGTGAGATACTTTTGGGGTCTCTCTAATTGCTGCAGGTGTCGGGTAAGGTATATCCCAAAAGGGGCATTGTATTCTATGATGGGTCTGATGAGGGATGAATAAAGGGGCACGATTACCTCTCTTGATCTAGATGTGAAACCCTTCGTGATGAGGTGGGCTATGTAGAAGGTCTTTCTAACCACTTTAGCAATGTGGTTTTCAAAGGAGAGATTGCTATCAACTTGGGTCCACAAGTCCCTAATAACTTTCTCTGTACTTAATGAGTTTCCGCCTATGTGGTAATTTGTGGGCACATTGTTTTTGCCAAAGGGTATGACTATACATTTTTTGGCATTTAGCTTTAAACCATGGTGCTGGCACCAGTTATCTGTCTCTGTGAGACCTTTTTGAAGGATGTTTGTGTCAGCTGGAGAGTTGATTATGGCGCCCAGTTTGCAGTCGTCTGCAAACTTGGTGAGCTATAGTCCTCCCATGTTTGCCTGTACCTCAGAAAAGTATATACCAAACAAGAGTGGTCCCAGGACAGAACCCTGTGGGACGCCACTTGTGACCGGTTTCGAGTCTGACATGGCTCCAGCAACTCTCACTCTGTGGGTTCTGTCTTTGAACCAGTTTGCGACCCATCTTGTGACATAGGGGTTTATATTTAAGCTGGATAGCTTATCTATGATGCCCGAGTGGGGTATTGTGTCAAATGCCTTTGCAAGGTCCAGATAGGCTGTGTGGACTACCTTCCGTTCATCTATGGCTTTGGTGACTGTTTTGAAGAAGTCAACCAGGTTCAAAAGGCAGGATCTGCCCTTGACAAAGCCGAACTGGGTAGGATCTAGTGTCTGTAGGTCCCCAATGTCTTTGTTTATGAGCTCCATGATGATCCTCTCCATAGCCTTGCAGACTAAGCTAGTCAGGCTTATGGGCGATAGTTTCCAGGGTCCGTAGAGGCTCCACCTTTGTGGAGTGGGACCACTGTTGCTGTACGCCATTCTGTGGGCACATATCCTGTAGTGAGGCTGAGATTGTATAGTTGTTTTATTTGAGGGATTAGTTCCTCTTGGAGTTCATGTAGGACGCAACCTGGGACGCCATCTGGTCCCATGGAAGCAGTGTTTTTTGCTTTGGAGAGGGCAGCCTTCACCTGAGCATCAGAGATGTTTGGGAGGCAGCCCTCTGCCGGGATAGATACTTGCTCTTTTGGGGGGGGGGTTTGCACTGAACCTGTCTGCCAGGATATTGGCGATGTCTGTGGGTTCAGTGTATTTTTTGTCATTTAGAATCAACTCAGAACAAGTCTGGGAGTTGCATCCCAGGTTCCTAACATAACTGAAAAAAGCCTTATGATTGTCTTTGGTGTCCTGTGCAATTTTTCTCTCGAAGCTGGCCTTGGAGGATTTTATGAGGGATCGTAATTTTTTGCTAGTACTGATCAGAGATGCCTTCCCTATTAGGGATTTTGCTCTATCATGTAGTAGCTTCTTCCTTCTGTTGTACAGTTTATTTATGACAGGGGTCCTCCAGACTGGACGCCTGCCTTTGGATGATTGGGTCTTGGTTTTGTTTGGGATAGCATGATCCATGCATTCCTGGAGATGTCCGTAGAATGCGTTTATATAGGATTCTGCAGTTTGGGCCATAGTTTCCACTGGCCCTGGGGCCTTGAAGGATACCACTTCGGTTTTGAGAAGTGAGAAGTTCGCTTTTGAGAAGTTTTTCACTGTGGTTTTCTGGGCTATATTTAGTGTTCTCACTATAACGCTCCTACTTAAATATGTATATTAATCTTGTATGTAACTTTGTTATAATACCTTATTTTCTTGTCAGTGAATCACTGTATTCCATTTATATATGTCTCTTTACCTGATGGTCCTGGTTATTTCTGAAAAAAAGTATTTTAAGCAGCTCATCTTCCTGATAAACAAATAGAACACCATGGAAGAGTTTGTTGCAGGCTGGAGGTGGAGAAAAAGTACTTGACTGAGAGCAGGGAGTAATGATGCCACTGTGTACTTTGGCTGGAATAATTTAGCCTGCATCTAGGATACCAATCAGAATCCAAAGGGATACAAGGTCAGATGACTGCACAAGGAAAAGGTTACCTATAAAGTCCCTTATTGGCAGTAGGAATTCGTTCAGTATTTAAGAAGTATAAAGAAAAAGGGGTGTTAACTGGAGAGGAGAAAGGGAGGATTATGTTACCTTTGAAAAGTAATAAGAAGAGTTTGGGACTGAAATGAGATGGCAGAGTCTTGTATCACAGCACAAAGAGGAGACTGAGGCTGAACATTAGAAAATGGAGGCAGAAGAAAGTAGGTGTGGTAAGTATGTTAAGTTAGTAGGACTGGGGAAAGATAAAGAAAGAGGAAATTGATAGCTACAGGGGCTTAGGTAAGGATGAAGGAAATGGTGGCCTGAGGAAAGTAAAGGAAATATGGGGAGAGTGAGAAATGGGGTATTGACAAAGGATTGAGGAAGAGTGGAAGATAAGTAGGTAACTATATGCATCAGAGCCATTAAGGGTCTCCATCCTAGTTCACTGCATAGATGGTACAGAACACTCATAAGGCTATAAGAAGGAGGCAAATGGGATATGTCAGAGTGCTAGAGTGTGGGCAGAGATAGAGAGAGAGACAGAGAGACATAATGAGAGAAAAAGATAATCTGCACACGTGGTGATCCTACCTAATCATGCAAGAACAATGGCTGCAATGAGGGCCATTTGGAAGGAAGTCTACTGGAAAGAGGTAAGAGATGACTGACTTTATGTTTTTATGGTGGAGAGTGAGGAACATGGGTGGAAAATAGGAGAAAGGAGAGTTGTGTGTTACAAGCAAGGGGTAGATGAAGAAGGAAGCTGCAAAAGGATGGACAGCAACATACGTGCATACGTACATAAATAAATGCATACATAAGAAAAGCTTCAAAGGGAGTGATACAATTATGGATCAAGAAAATTGTGCTAGTGGAGTAAAAGAATATAGGTGATAATTTTAAGAGAAAAATTGCTGATCTGGAAACAAAGAAATCAGGCTAAGGATAATAATGCAAAATAAACTACATATACTGATACCTACATACATTTTTGACTTCTCTACAATTAAATGTAAAATAATGGTGTCATTTTTGTTGAAACATGGACTGTGAATTGACTAAAAATTATTTTGAGAGTAAAATATCTATAAAATATAACCTACATGTTCAAGTTCATGGGCACAGAAGATATAGTAAGCAGAGTGCACCTACAATGCTGTAAGAAGGATTTGTTTGAATCCTAGTAATAGTGGCAATAAAGTTTGCTTTCTGCTGAAAAACTGTAAGAATTCAAAATGTGTAGATAAGATGATTATGACCTGCAACATCATGAGATGCCGTTATGTCAAGATGTGCAGATAATTCCATTTCACATCATGCTTTCCTATGAGATTTTTTGTCCGTACAAAGATGAACTGTCAATGTTTCAATGTGTATTGCTTAAAGGAGACAGAGTCATGGTTCTTATACAACTAAAAGAGAATATGCTACAAAGAATTTGTGAATCACACCTGGGCGTGAGTAAATGCAAAGAGGAAGCTTGTAATATTCTGATCTGACCTGGCAAAAAGGAATGGACAAACTGAGTATATGGTATAAAATATTAAAAAGTGATTAAGAAAAGTGAGCACTGCAGTTCCACTGAATGTTATATATCTATGTCGGAATTTAAAAAATACTCTATTTCAGTTCAGCATACAGTTTGTCTCCTATGGTATACCTACTCTCCATTGAGGCATATTCATCCAAGCTGCTATTGATCAAATTTTATTTATCACTTTAACTTTTAACATATTTAGTTGGATTGTGCCAGGAGTGTACTTCCAGTGTTTTTTTTTCTGTGTGAGTTGGAGTTGGCCCATCTCACATGGTGATTGCAGATAACCTTTTGTGTGTGTGTGTGTTTTATATTTTTGTGATATGCTTTTTGCTTGTGAATGGTGAAGCGTATAGTTTTGAAACTTGACCAAAAAGAGGAAAACTGCTTTTAGCTCATGTTCTAGTGGATAGCCATCTAAAATTGAAATAACCATCTTCATTCTTACTGTTATCTCTAGAGAACAAACAGTATGTGGTTGAATTACTGCAGAAAAGACAAAGGAAACTGAAAGTTTGATTTGACAGACCCACAACAAACTTGTCTTAGTTTAAAACTGGGAAAGAGTGACAGTGAAATGGAGAATGAAAAGTTTAGAAATATATAGTACTCAAAGAAAGAGACTTTCCAAGATTGTACTTGATATAAGATGACTGCAGAATAATTTATTGAAGGAATGTGAAATGTTTACAAGGAATACATGATTTACTACATTACATTGCATTAGCCTGACAGCTGAAAGAGGCAGTAAGCCTACATAGACTGCCATTTTAAGTCCGTGTTGCTCTACCTCCCATTCAGCTTTACTTTCCTCACCTATTCCATGCTCTGTTGAAAGACTCTGTGGATCCCTTTTGTGCCATACACTTTGGTAGTCTATTTCATAGGTATATAATCCTCTTAGAGAAAAATTAATTTTGGAGATCTACAGTATATCGGCATTCTGTTTGCTGCTGACACTGCTCTCTCACTCTTCTGCTAGTGGTTTAATCCACGTGTGGTAAACATTCCTAAATCCACTTCTTGATCTGTTGCCATGAGTTCCATGTCCCCCAGCTGATAGTTCATTAGGGGTCGTTGAAGCTTAAGGGCATTATTTTGTATTTATTTGCACTGATCATCAGCTACCATATTTCTGCCAACTTCTTCAGACTTTCAAAATTCTTTGATAGTCTCTCTCCATCTTCTCCTCCTGTACTTGCCTTTGTGTTATCAGCAAAGGGATTGACCGTATTCTCTATTTTTCCACATATGTCTGAGACAAACAGACGTCACAAAGTACTGTACTCAGGTCAGACCCATGTTGTACTCCACTAATCACTTTCTTAATTCCTGATTTTATCTTTCTCACCAAATTCCTCTGTTTCCTATCATACAACCATGCAGATATCCATTTTCTCTGTCTTAACCCTACCCTTTACCCCTTCAGAATACTTATCAGCCTCTTATGCTGAATAGAGTTAAAGGCCTCACTGATGTCTAGGTACACTATATCTTTTGATATTCCTCTGTCAAGTTCAGCTGTAACATAGTCTTACAATGGGATAATTTTTTGACTGACACCTCATTCTGGCTGTGAACAGATGTTGGTTGCTGCAATCAAGATGGCTGTTTCCAGAAATGCTGCCAATGTTCCTTTCTGGTTTTTCTTTTGTCACTGTTGCCAAGCTAACAGGCCTTTAGTTCTCTCAACTGTTTTTTTTTCTGCTTCTACTGTTGCTCAAGGGTAAACCCAGTTGTATTTCTGCACAAGCCAGTGATCTCTGTTGAAGAGCTCCATCAAGGCATTTGTCAGCACGCTGGCCAGGTTTCTGATGACTTTTGGAGGCAGCCTATTTGCCCCTGATGTGTCTGTCCACATTGTCCATTATTTTGCCCCTACTCCCTCCTAGCATGGCACTGACCTTACCTTTATGAAGAATGAAACAAAATATTTATTCAGAATCTCTGCTTTTTCTCAGTCTCCTTTTATCTCCCTCCCATCTTTTCTCAACATTACCAGTTCAAACTCTCGCTTCCTTATTTCTGCCATGTACCTAAAAATCCTTTCTACCATTCTTGATCTCTTCTTTCTTTGAACTTTAACCTTTGGTGCTGTTACCATCTTTCATGCCTCTTTGCTAGCCTCCTTATACTGTACCTCCTACACCTCCTCATTCTCTCTCTTCCTAATCATGTAGCTCATCTATAAGCTTCTCTGCCCTTCTTTTCTCTTTATCTTTTTGCCTCTTCCTCACACCCCAATCCATAGTCCTGACTACTTCATCCCTAATCCAGTCTCATAACTAGGTCACTCCTTTGGTTTGTTCCCAGGCCCCTAGCACATCCCTGACTAGATCCCCCAGTATAGCATAATCTTCACTTCTAAAGTTCCACAACATTGTCTTTGACCTTTAATTTTTTATTTTCCATCATACTCTAAACTGCCCAGCAGTACAATTGCTGATAGGTAATTGTGTCTTGACTAGGATGTTCATGACACCTTCTGTGTTGGTTAGGCATACATTCAGAATTATATCCTTTCTGATAGAGTCCTGCACCATTGCCCAAGAACTCATTCAACTTCGACTTTGTCTTTTTTTTTTGGACTTTAGAATCCTCCAGTCTGGTCCTGGCAGATTCAGTTGCCTCTATGAGTAGTACCTGGGTCTATGCTCACGTATCGAAAAAAAAAAAAAATGAACACCAACTAATTGAATGTTAAACAGTGAAAGTTTAACATTCCAGAAACGCATAACAATGAAAAATAATTCATCAAATGGCCATAGCTGGCCAACATCACAAAATTAACCAACCAAGGTGGGGGACTCTGCCCTCACCCCCCAGTGTGGGGGGGCTGTGCCTCCCACACACCCCAACTATATATACCAACTCCAGGATTGCACTAACATGGGGAATAGACCAGATTTAAAAGGCTTCCTTTGCTTACCTTATGCATCGCGGTACTTCCTGGTTGTTGGCCAACTATGGCCATTTGATGAATTATTTTTCTTTGTTATGCATTTTCAGAATGTTAAACTTTCGCTGTTTAATGTTCAGTTAATAACAATTCAGTGTATTTTTCTTTCGATATGTGAGCATAGACCCAAATTGCCCTCTTCATCCTACTCTAGTCCTATATTTTCTCCTTCAGTCTCTCATTCTTCTCATTTATGTCTGCTGTTGATACACTGCACTAATCCACCATCTCTCTTCACTTCCTGTATATTAACTTCCAGGACACTAAACCTATATTCTAACCCTGATTCTACCCTTGCTCCATTCTAGCTTTGGTATTTTTGTTGTTGTTCTTCTCCTCTAACATCACACCTGATGTTTTCCTGTATGTACGTTGTGTCTCCACCCCATCCCTCTCATTATTCTCACTCCTGAACAACCTTTAGCCAGGTACCTCCATGCCACATGACTTTTTATCACTGGTCAGTGTTTCTGCAGTACCAACATTCCCCCCCCCCTCTCCTGCATCACTGCTTCCATTTCCTCCATCTGTTTAACCAGAATCCTTTCATTACACAGTAAAACTACCCAGCTATGGCCTGATTCACTACAGTTTGTACATCTGTTATATTCTCTAACTTGTTTTAGCTATTAGTGCCTAAACATGTACCCCATTTTCAGTTTCTGATGCCATTCCTCTCTCTTTTATCCCATCTTGGCTTAAAGATATGATAACTGGGATGTACCCTTCCAGTCCAGCACTAAACAGAACTGTTTCTTGTAGGGCTAAGATGGAGTTGTCTATTGCATGGATGGTCTCTCTGTCAGGTTTCTCTCACCCCCCTTCCTGTCTTAAACGCTTCTCTTTTGTCTACTCTTACAGTGTTTACTGTCCATAATCCTTTCTTTCTCCTCTGTGCTGCTTACTGGAATAGACAATATGGAATATGTAATATTTCTAAGAATGTCAAATACAGCCGTTTATCCTGACATCTCTTTGCTGCCTCCTGGCACTGCTTGCTGGCACCTAAACTGTCTCCTTAATAGATCTGGGTCTAACTGTGTTACTCTGAGCAAGTCACTTAACTAGACTCCATTCCTGGGCTGGGTCTGAAAAAGGTTCATGGAGAAAAAAACAAAATCAAATAATCAATCAATCAATCAATCAATCAATCAATCAATCAATCAATCAATCTTTGGTGCCAACATGTACCATAAAATTTGTTGATCTCTCCCCTTGGTGACCACATTTCATCTTATCCCACCTTTTACACACTCTAAGCCTGTGGTTTATTTGAGATCTAATTACTCTTTTTGCACTTACCTAGACTTCTGCTCCCCTATCAGATTGATTCTGCAGTCATCGCAACCTCCTTTTGTTTCACCACACTGGCTTTCCATTTCTTTGCTTCCTGCCCTATGTCACTACCCCTCTTATCTGTAACATTTCCACCTCTACTTCAACCATTCTCAATATTACTCACTGCCTGTGTTTGTGACGAGTGTATATTTTTCACCATTCCAGTTATGTTCTCTAAACAATATCTCTCCACTGATCTATCTCTCTTCCCTCTGCCTATTTTCAGTGTGCCTCCCCAGTTTGGCTACATGTCCCTCTCTGCCCATTTCTCTACTGATCACCTTGTGATGTTAGCACCTGCCTGGATATCTCTGATTTTAGCACCCTCTTTTCACTTGTCAGTACTTGTTGCATCTCCATTAGTACACTGCCTTCCTTCTCACTGTCCTCACTTTCATGCATCCATATCAGACTTTGTCTCTTTACTGTAGTCTGTGCTCTTCCATTTGCCTGTACTCTGACAGTTTTTGCCCATGCTTTCTTATCTTTCACCTTTGTCTCGCTAACATTTCCAACTGCATCCTGTATACAGGCTTTCTCTTGCTTCATCCTCTTCAGTCTCACTTTGCACTTTTAATCAGTCTAACCAGTACCCTAACATTTCTGGTTTCAGTAGTCCACTAAGAAGCTGCTTAGCTGTCATGCAGATTCCACACCCTCTGCATTCCTGGAGTCTTTTTAAGCCAAACATCTGCTCTCATCTTGAATGTCTCATAAAGCTCTCACCCACTCATCTTACCCAGACTGCTTTCATGTCTCATTCTTGGATCACTGACTCCTCTTTTTGCTTGATTTTATATATAATATATTTTATATTTCTTCTTTTTCTTTGTAAATATGTCCATTTTGAATGTAGTTATACCTTTTCTATTCTCTTTGTAGGATGGTACTATGTGTAAATATAAGGTGAGAGAGGGGTGTATCATGCAGGTAATGCAGCATCTATGAAGTGGATGGGGAAATATGGAAAGGAGGATCAGTGAAGTTTATTCAGTCTATGGGAGGACCTTCCCAAGATTTTTGTGTAATGCTCACTAGTATGAGCAGAAGGGACTGACTTGGCAAGAGATTCTAAAGTAGATGAGAAACAGCTTAAGAGTCATTGCCCAAGAGGGACAAAGGAAGTAGGGTGAGAAAAAACAGAAATAGTCAGATAGCTGTCTTACCTAGCAGATCTCATAATAAATCTTATCCTTTTCTGCTTACCTTAAATGCATGCTATTGCACAATTCCTCGTCTAATTCAAACACAGTTTAATCCCTTAGGGGTGAATGAAACATGAATGTTTGATTGATTGCCTTAACCTAGAACTTTTGAAAATGTTAAAACACCAAGATACACAAATGTAAAAAAGCAACACATAAATTATGCAAGTGAAAAAAACAAAGAAAAAAAAAAGAAAAACAAGGAAACATATTTATGTAAACTATAAGCCAATAAATAAAACGTCACTCTGCAGTTTTGCACGGTAGTTCTTACAATAGCTACAAGATTGCTTTTTTTACTCTTTGCACATCCATACAATATGTATTATTGGACTGCATGTGAGTTGTTTGCAGGTTGCTTGTGTTTCTTTTTTAAACACCTTTATTGAATTATGTCTTGTGACATTGGCGAACTTACTTTAGATAAAAGTAAATAAACCATTTGCAAACATTATACATCACATTTATTCATCTGTGCAATATAATCAATCCAACATTACATAAATTGTTTAATTCCTGCCTTCTCTTAAGCTTTATTCATCCTAAAAATATTTTTGCGTGTATTACAATAGCTACAAGATTGTTACAAAAATATTTAAATCTATATCTATTTGCCAAGCTGTACCATATTTCTAGATGTGAACATGAAGTACAAACCTCTGGGTCAGAGAAAAACACATATAATTTCAGTGAGAAAACCTTAAGGGTACAACTTTGTGAATGCCAAGTATTTTTTAACCTTTAAATAAAAGGTTTGCTAATTGAAGCATACAAGTATCGATGCTTGATTCAGAAAAGAGCTTAAGAGAGTAAAGGATTGACCAGTGGGTTAACCTATAATTAGCATACCTATCTGAACTGGCTGAAAGAGGGTATGACTCTATTAGAGGAAAAGTGGAGGAAGGACCAGAAATGTGGAGATGGAAGAGAGGAAAATGATTGGCCAGTATGTGCTAGTGTGCATACACTGCTTGGTAGAAATAAATGAATCTTGACTGGTGTGGGGGTATGGGAGAATGGAGAATGGATAAGACTAAACTGGTGAACAGTTTCCAGAGATACTAGCAATACAAGGTGGCCACTCATTTTTTTATGGAGCTTGCTGTCATGGAATTCAATGGAACCATTCATGATTAGTGCAAAAACGTAAGAATGAAAATGCAAATACAAAATTTGGTGTGCTAAAATGAGCATGTATGTATACATATATATATATATATATATATATATATATATATATATATATATATATATATGTATATATACAGTGTGTTTTGCATGCACAGAATAGATTGCGGTAAAGATCTACACTTAGGGTGAAAGCATTAATAATTTGAGAATAAAACTACTTTTCATTTCTATGGGAAGAATTGATTCTATGAATGGTGTTTTGGATTTACTGAATTGAACTTTGATACTATGATGTCTGAAATAATAAGTCTTTTATTTAAAAGTTAAGAAATAGTTGGGACTCCTACGTTTTCTCATTAGAATTACACGATGTTCAGAGAGAAAGATGGCCGCCGTTCAGTAAGCACTGTTAACCTGCAGCTCCTCAAATACTCAGAGAAAAACTCAACCTAGAAGATATACCAGTACTTATTTAATAACAATCTGCTGATCCAATAACTCTACTTATTATCCAGAAACACAGAAAAAATACCTGAACCTAAAATACTAGCAAATCTATCAAGATTACAACAGATTACCTGGACCTGTAGTAAGTCTCAAAGAAAGAAGCCGTGTTCTCAGAAAACTTCCCTCATATCCATCTAAATATATACCAGAAGTTTTGTTTTACTTTTACCTGTGACTTTACAAAATGTCAAAAGATGATAAAGCGATGGAGACTACAACAACAAAAACTAAACTTTCAGAACTTATGTCACCTGAGAAAGATTTAAACTCCAAAAGGCAGAAAATAACAAAACAACAAGAATCCGGAAAACCTGGAAATAAAAATAAAACAGACCAAATGGCAAACCTGGAAGATATTAAAGCAGCCTTACTACCTATCCAAGAAGCTATAAAAGAATTATCTACTCAAGTACAATCCTTTGGAACTTCTTTTAATCAAATTATGGAAAGAATGGACAAATCTGAAGCTAAAATCATAGAGAATAAAGACAGAATAGCCCTGCTTACCAAAAAAATCTGACTCACATGAAACAGACATTCAAAATATGCAAGCTAAAATCATTGATCTTGAGGCAAGGTCTAGAAGAAATAATATAATCATCAGAGGCATGCCGGAAAATATACAACACTATGATTTGATCCCATCTATCATACAAATACTTACAACTCTACTCAATGACCCAAAAGCTGCACATCAAATAACAATAGAAAGAGCTCATAGAGCTCTAAGAGAATCTCAAGCATCAAATAGTCCAAGACCTGTCTACGCCAAACTCCTCAACTTTCAAGATGTGAATAAAATATTATTAACTGTAAAGAAAAATGGAGGATTACTAATATGGAACAACAACAGAATATCCATGGCCCAAGACCTGCCTCTACAAATTAGGCAAGCCAGACAGCTTCTATCACCTTATTGCAAATTCCTAATTGAAAAACAACAAAAATTACAAATGAAGTACCCAAATACCTTATTATTTTCAGTCGATGGGATGAAATATTCAGTTTCTAACAAGAAAGAAGCAAAGCTTACCTTCATGTCAGTGTTTAAATCCATTCCAGCTTCAGAGAACTAGATTTAAGTCCATTTGCGCTCAACTGAACTCCGAGGTCGGATTCACCCTCCACCAACAGCCGAGGACCTATTTTTCCTTATATCTGGTATCTACCCTGCACTAGGCCGTATTGTGGGTCTAGCGCGACCCTTTTCCTGACTCTACAAAGCGCGAAAACTCAAACAGGAAGTGTACATCCTTCACGCAAAGCTGGCTTTCCCACGAGAGGAACCGAAAGTGCGTTTGAAGCCTTAGAAGCAGCTTTAAAGATGTAGCGCATCCGGAAGTCCAATCGCAATATAAGTCCCCCTTTGCGAAGCTAAGCAATGGGCTTAGCTGGATGGAAGCTCGAAGGGAAGCCTAAAAGGAACTGTAAAAAAAAAAAAAGAAAAGTAAAATAAGTAATGTATAGTTACAAAAACACCAAACACATGTAATATAAGATGAAATGTCAACCCCATTGCCCCATAAACTGTAGTTAAACTTTAATTAATAAGTTTAAACATCTACAAATATTTATACACACATACAATCTATACAGAAAATTTGTGAAAATGAAACATTTAGCATGCAACCAGATATCAAAACATTATATATTAATACAACAAACTACAGCTAAACAACTATACAGACCTGGAATACATAATCATAAGAACTAAATATTTTTAATTATATCTAATATGTATACATCAAAATACTAGACAACCAGTGAGCATTTACCTTCCTTACTATTACAAATCCGATTGACATAAGTATACAATTAGCATTATTGTATTATTGTAAAGCTTCAACTCAGAGGATTCATAAACCTAAATATATATCACATATCTTCACAACTTTAATGTTGCATTAACCTGAGTTGGTAAAGAAGCATGCATATGTTACACCTTTGTTAACTCATTCAATATGGCCCAACAAGCTGGATGGAAAAGATGTTAATATAGCTTATTGTATCAGATAATGGACTACTAACTAGTAGTCGTGTAGCTTCTAGATTTGATAACCATCTGAATACCTAAATATTGATGTTTATGTTTATTTACTTACATAAGCCGGAACTGTTAATATTTACATTGTTTTCTCCAGGAGTCAGGAAGCTTTTTCCAAATCTAATATATGTGGTATGACATATACTTGGATAGAGAGAAATTGCCTTAAATCCCCTTTAATATAACGCTACCTGCATAAGAACTTAAAATCACAGGGCAAAAATGGTAAAAAGGGTAGTTCTAGAAGTTGGGGTTCACTTGAAGCTAATAACTCGACCAATACCTACAAGTGACTTAAGTTACAATCACAAAGGAAGAATTAGGCCTAGAGGAGGTGGAGGGACCACCCACAAACTAAGGCTAGATAAGGAAGTTACATATTTTATGTACATAGTTATTAAACTAAATTGAGAAAATAAGATATAGGTACCATTCTCTTAAATAGCATTTATGTTAAGCTGTGTAAATGGATGTCTACTGTCTTTAGTAGTAATCAGTACTGGTGCTTATGATTGCTCAAAACTTTGACATCATATAAATAAATCTAACAAGAAGAGGTGTAGGTCTTAAAGCAGTGTTTGCAAATGAATGAGTGGGATAGGCTTTGTACAAATAATTTAAGGTTATTCAGGACCACCATGTTTCTTTTACCTCTCATATGCTAATATACAAGACATATATTTAACATGGATACAGAAAAATACAAATACAAGTTATTGTCAGGTCCTATTAAGTTCCTGGTCCAGGGTATTAGTGGGTAGGCACTGGGAAGGGACAGGAATTATAGAATGCTTTCATAACATACCCTTGATAAGAAATCGACATAATCCAAAATATCTACTCATATTTCAACACTACCTATACAAAATAAAGCTATATGAATGTGGGAAATAGATTCATGGAATATTAAAGGGCTTCAGAGCATGAAAAAAAGGAAACTCTTTCTTCATCTATTTCTGCAAGATAAGGCGTGTTTTATACTACTCCAAGAAACTCACTTAACCATTGACCAATGGTCAGAAATAAAAAAGAAAAAATGGATAAGAGAAATAATAGCCTCTAAAGGCAAGATCAATAGTGCTGGAGTTGCGATTATCATTAAGGACCAATATCAAGACAAAATTATAGAATCCAAAACAGATAAAGAAGGTAGATGGTGCTATGTGATCTTATCAACTACCCTTTATGATAAGCCCATTATACTTCTCAATATATATGCACCTTGTTACAATCAACATTTCTTCTTCGCTTCATTATATCCTATCTTAAATAAATATAATAATCATTACATAATCATAGGGGGGGACTGGAATGCTTATCAAAACCCTAAACAGGATAAATCAAGCACACAAAGATCATGTAATAACCAAGCAGTGTTAACATTAAGCGAACTTAAATATGACTTTAGGTTATATGATCCCTTTAAATATGGTAACAAAACTCATACCCCAAATGACTTTACGTTTTACTCCAACTGTCATAAAATGTGATCAAGAATAGACTTCTTTCTAATCTCGGAAGCACTAACCAATCTTGATCCCACAGTAGATATCCATGCCCGCTACCTATCAGACCATTCTAAAATTACATTAAACATTTTCAAGGACTCTAGAACCAACACACCATATAGAGGATATAACTGGTCCTTAAACCCCAACCTCTTAAATAAAAAGGAAATAGTTCAGTAAATACAGGACATACTTAAAACCTCATTAATCAAGATAGTAAAACAGCAATACCCACCGGATATTGAATGGGCAGCAACTAAGGCCCAGATAAGAGGTATCTTTGTCCAAAAAGCTTCATATTATAAAAAAAAATCAACACAGAGAAGAACAGCTACTAGAGAGTAAAATCAAATCATTAGACCAAGATTTAATGAAAAATCATAACACACAAACTGAATCAGAACTATTGAAATGTCAGGAAGAACTTTTCTTAATCCAAAATAATAGATTATCATTTCAAGAAACTAAAATACTTGCAAAATATGCGAACCATATACAAACTCCGTCACGAGCACTAGCAAGAATTATTAACCAGTCTAAAACCCCCTCCCAAATTCACGACATTTGCTATAAGAATAAATCCTTTACGAGAACTGAGGATATTATTAACACATTTGAAATGATATACTCACAAGTCTATGGAGAACAAAAAAAATTATCCACATATGAAAATAATTGTGACTTCCTACAAAAACTTAACTTTCCGAAAATTGATGAAGAACTACAAAAAGACCTAATAAAACCAATATCTACTGAAGAAATAACAACTACAATTAAAAAACTAAAACCACATAAAGCTCCTGGTCCAGATGGCCTTACAGTGGAATTTTATAAAACATTCTACCTTATTATTGCTCAAATTCTATCACACATATTAAATTATATAATAAATAATACAATTAATGATATACATTTTAATGCATCCAAAACAATTTTTATACCCAAAGAAAAATCAGATCCTCAGAACCCGGACGACTACAGACCTATTTCCCTTCTAAAGATTGATACTAAAATTCTGACATCTATTCTGGCCAATAGACTGAAGAAAATATCGAACATAATTATATCCAACGAACAGTCCGGCTTTTTGGCATCTAGACAAACCATTAATTTCATTTGCTAACCAAAAGAAACTAAACATGTACGCACTCATTATAGATGCACAAAAGGCCTTTGATAGAGTTAATATAAAATTTTTATTTCAGATCTTACCCCACTTTAATATACCCCCAAAAATTAATTCTAACTTTACAATCATTATACAATAACCCTTATACAACATTATATATAAATAAAACATGCT